>NW_020954585.1:15132179-15171730 GCF_900497805.2 Vombatus ursinus
CCTTCCTTCCTTCCTTCCTTCCTTCCTTCCTTCCTTCCTTCCTTCCTCTGTCCCTCCCTCCTTCCTTCCTCTGTCCCTCCCTCCTTCCCCCCTCTCTCTCCAATTTTCAACTTAAATGCATTATTCTGATACAATGTAATATAATAATTATTATTTTTCTATTAAATTAAAGAATATTAAACATTCAAACAATGTAAACAAAATATAGGGTTTTGTTTAGATTTTGGCCTGTATCAGTTAATTGATTTTTTTTCTTCTCCTTTCTGTTTCTAGTAAATGTTGATTTATGCCTTAATTGTTACAGTGAATGCAAAACAGAAGGGCTGGGCTTGATGCCCTTTAAGTGCCTTTCTATCTCTAAATCTCTACTCCTATGATTAGCTCTGTGCTCTTTAGGGAAGCTCCAATAGATGAGGCCTTCTTTTAGGTCAAGGGTCATCTTTTTAAGTATAGCACAATGGGCCTGGGATTCATTTGGACACAATCAAAATCCCATATTAATTTATCATTAATTCATAGCCACTAATTATAGCTCAAAACATTGCCCCAAACCTCTGCAAGCCACACAGGAAAATCAAATTCTGATATAAGATTAGTGGACCTGGCTATCTTTAAAGAAAATGTTTCATCAAAGGAATGTTCAAAGAAGAAAGTGAACTAGAAATCCACTGTTAAAAATCCTGACCTTAATTATGTTAAGGGATATCTAATTAAATTGGTATAGACTATTGTGTGAAATACTAATTGAATACTTAAGAGTTGTTCACAATTTTAACCTATCAACAAGAAGGCAGTTGCATATTTAATGCTTTAGTGATTTTCAGTTCATTACACCACTTTTATCTTACATTCTTATGTAAGAAGTTTAACAAATGCTTCTCTAAGGTTCAAATCAGCCTTGTGAAACCTTGTGAGCAATTTTTTGGCGGGTTAAGGAACAAATAAACACAAAAAAGCAATGAGGCTTACTCAGATTCATTAATCTAATAAATTTTCACTTAATTTCTGATTCTGCTATTATCAAATTGAGTATACACACACTATATAGGTATATATGTATATATATGTGTATACATATGTAAACATATATGTATATACATATTATATATATGTATACATATATATATATATATATCCCAAGATCCAATATATAACCAAATGACAGAAGCAAATATATTTATGAAGCACCTAATATATGTAGAATACTATGCTATAGGCTAGGAATACAGAGACAAAGACAAAGACAGAAACAGTCCTGTACCTCAAGGATCTTACATTTTAGTTTGCATTCTATTTAAACATTAATGCTAAATGTTCTTTCCATTTTTTAAACACACCCACCCACCCACCCACACACACACACACACACATGCACACACATAGTTTGAGAGAATATTTTCTTCCCTGACCTATTTCCTTTCTGGCTTGTGCCCAGCAGACTGTGATAACTGGCTTGGCTTATTTGACTCTATGTAGGAAATCTTTAGGATGCAATGAAATTTGTAACACTCTTTAAGTCTGTGATCATAGTTACAAGTTTGAGTTAGAGTTTACAGGAAGCTTTTGCTTATCACTTAATAAAGGACAGCAGTAGTGTGACTAAAACCTTAATTTTAGACATTAGTTTCTCTTAAACTGTTAACCAGAGCTGTTTTTTAAGAAGAATCAAAATTGGTTATTTTGAAATTCTGCTCTTTTCTCAGCTTTTTCCCACTCTGTGGAGGATGTACTAACAGAATGCTCAAAAAGGAGGCCACATGATAGGGAAGAAGCAAAAATTCTGGACAATCTGAAAGTAGCATCACTATATGAGGCCATTTAGCAATATTTTACATGTTTAAAGATTGTAAAAGGAGAAAACATGATATCAAAACAGAGATCTAATCTAATCTAGGAATCAAATTAGCTATGGTATGATAGCATTTCTTTCAAGCTGGCCAATTGCTTATGAAAGGAAATGTGTGTGTGTTTGTGTGAGAATGGGTCAATGATGACCCATATTCTTAAAGCATATACAATAAGCTCTTTCTGTCATCAAATCCTTTGGAGGCTTTGTGAACCTGCTTTATAAAGTATATATTAATGAAGAGTGCAGAAGGCACAGTCCTTCATTCAGAGAATACTCAAATACGTTTTGTCTGTTTCCTATTGACTTCATTCATGGTAATGAAGAGTGTTTTAATCAGTTGCTGAGTTAGAACTGAGTATGTGTACAAAAGTCAAAAAGAGACAGACCTTTTCTCTTAAATGCTAGGTTACTTCCCTTTTTTCTTTCCCCATACATTTTTTTATGCTCTTAGGTGAATGAGTATCAGATATGTAACAGAGCACATTACAACCTTGTAAGCTTTGAAAGGTCAGAAGAATCACCAGAGGTCCAACAGAGTTGGATATCAGGTGAGCATGGTGGGGAGTAAGGCCTGAGGAACAACCTACTTGATCTAGCCCAGAACTGAATCAGTCTAGCAGCAGGAATGCCTGTACTACAAGCAAGGGAGCAATTCATCCTTCAACTATGCCACAACCAGATGTAAACTTAGTAGAAGGATTTGTAGCAACAACTTTAAGTTTGAGCCCACTCTTTCCACAAATTCAGTGATTATGTAGAGAGTATGCTCCACTTTTTTAGGGAAAAAGAAGTTGTAATTTACTTATTGACATATCTTCTAAGAAAATTTTGCCTTTTAAAAAGTAATTGGTTAAATGATATTGAGGAGAAATATGTGGTAAAGTGGTTATATGAAATTGAGATACTTATTGTAAACTGATTTGAGAAAAAGTGGCTGATAAATTGAAATGAAGAATATTAACTGGGTGAATGATATTAGGGTCAGATGCCCCCATATCAGATGGGTGAAAAACAGTATCCTTATTCAAAGAACACAACTGACCAATGGGAGGGAAGTAAGTATAAGGCTTATTCCTCCAACACTTAAAAACTGTGTGACTTGGAAGAATTTATTCAATCATGTTGATCCTTATTTCCATATATACAAAATACATATAAACATATAATACATCTGTCACAAAGTTATTGTCTAGAGGAGGAAAAAATAGATAATTTATGTAAATCATTTGCCAAGTTTTAAACACAATATAAATATAAGCTTCTATACCTGAGAGTATTGGAGTAGATCAGTGATTCTCAATGAGTGGTCCAGGGACCCTTAAAGGGATTGTGAGGTTTAAACCATTTTCATAATAATAATATTTTAATTCTGAACATAGTAAATATCATTAAATATGCTCACAAAATAAAAGTTCTTTAGTGGGGAATCTTCAATAATTTTTCAGATATTTGGTCCTGGAGTGGAGCCAAGATGATAGAGTAGAAGAAGGAACCCAGATGAACACTCTCAACATTCCTCTCAAAACAACTTTCAAATAATCTGTCAAATCAAATTCTGTTGTAGCAGAGAAAACAAAAGATCAGAATGAGACAATTTTCCAGTGCAAGACAACTTCAGAGGGTTGCAGGAAAGGTATGTGACACCAGAGTAAGGAATGGCCTAGAGCAGACATGACTTGTAGCTACAACAGCAGTAGCTACAGCTCAGGAAATTCTTAGCCCAGATACATTAAGGGGATTGTACAACTGGTCAGAAAAAGATTACAAGGGATCCTGAGCTGGCACAGGGGAGAGGACCCTGTTGCTTTGCCCTTACACAATTCTAGGTCATGGTTCAAACACAGAGTAATATTAGTGCTTGTGACCACAGGGGAACAGGGATCCTTCCGGGGTAAAAATGAGAGCACAGGCCATGAGTGCATTGGTCACACCTCTCCTCTGATTTCACCACCTTGTAAATACTGAAAAAATTACAGATCCCCAGAACCAGTTCTAAACACAACATCAGGAAAAAGCCTGAAACTTGGGACAATGTCTCCCTACCTCCAGATAAGCAGAACCCTACTTTAACATAAAGTTAAAAGCCAAGAAATAGGCTATAAAGTGAGCAAACAACAAAAGAAATAACCTGACATAAAAAAGGTATCATGGTGACAGGGAAGCTCAAGACACAAACTCAGTAGACAAAAAAAAAGGTAAAAATAAAACCTCAAAAAAAAAATAGGAATTTGGTCACAAACCCAATAAGAATTCCTGGAAGATCTAAATATATATTAGTGGTGGAGGAAAAATTGTGGAGGGGTAATGAGAGTGAAAAAGAAAATTATGAAAAGAGAAATAAGACTTCTGGTGGATAAAACCAAGATGGTGGAGTAGAGAAAGCACTTAGCTGGGCTCTCCCAACATTCTCTTCCAAACAACTTTAAAGTAACATCTTAAATTGAATTCTGGAGTGGCAAAGCCAAAAGGTCAGAGTAAGATATTTTTCTAGCCTCAGACAACTTAGGTATTCAAAAAAAAAGATCTGTGATGGGGGTGGAGGCTAACCCAAAGTCCACCTGGATGAAACATCAAAACTGGAACTAGATGTTTGCAACAGAAAAGCAGCAGCAGCAGCTTTGGAAGCTTTCAAGTCAGAGATGGTAAGGGGTCCTGGCAACTGGTCAGAACAAAATTACAGGGGATTCCTGTGTTAGAACTGGATATAAGACCAAATGCTATTTCAAAAATCCATTGCCTACACCACTTTGTGGTCATAGTTCAAGGGCAGAGAGGACACTTTTCCTAATGATCAACAATGTATTTTAATCAACTGCTGAGCTAAAACTGAATATACACACTAATAGTCCAACAATCAATAATGTAAAAAAGAGATATTTATCAACCACTGTCCTAGTTTCAGTTTCTCTTACTGTCTTGAACTGATTAAATAGTTTCTCTACATAGTTATATAAAACAAGTAATGGTCTAGGGTAATATTATATTATCAACTTGCATCTCTTCATAGAAATAGATTATCCTACCCAATACATGTGCATATCCTCTCAGCTATCATCTTCCATCTTTTCAAGCTGGGCATCTTTCTTTTTTAGGTTTTACAGAAGGTATATCTACTTATTAATGCTTGTATGTCAGACTAGAGCAGGCATTCTTTGTTATCCAACTCTTCCAAACTACATATATATTATATATATATATATATATATATATATATATCCTATTCATTAGTAAAATAAAACTCAAAGATATGTTTAGAAAAAACAAAAAAATAAAAAAACAAAAAAACATGTTCCTTAGTTATCTTTGTGCAAATATGTCATGTTACCTTTAAATTAGCTATCATACCAGCCTAAGCCAAAGATAAGCCTTATAAAATTGGAGTATAAAGATAATCTTATATCATATATATGTATATGTATGTATGTAAGTGTGTACACTACATAAATTTTTTTCTTCTAGCAATCAGATTTAAATTCTTTAGTAGATTTAATAAAATAATATCCTAGAACATAATATTTTAGGTAAGACACATTTGATGGAATTTTTAAGACTTCTGATTGTTCAGTTATAATTAGAAAAGGGAAAAAATAATCCTGTGGGTGGGTGCGGTATCAGAAAACAACCTGTCCTCTTGTCCCAAGTTTTCTGTAAGCTTGATCTTGATTTTTCCTCTGTGCCAAATGAGGTAAAGGCTTATTCTCTAGGTAGGAGGATGCTGATTCAATTTCTCACACAAGTTTCTCTTCTTTACTTTGAAAGTAAGGACATTTATATTAGAGGGCAGGATGTTTTTGTGTTTGACTTTCATTTTGCCATTCCCTGAAAGATAAGTTTGGAGGAATTCCAAAGTCCTTAAGGATTCTACTTAGCATTCCACCTCATTCCTTAGTTTGCTTATTGAGTGTATACTTTGACAGAGGTTATAATTTCTTGAGTAAAAAATAACATTTAATACTGAACCAAATTACCAGGGGTAGTCATCAGGACAAGAGAACTCAGAGTTATAGCTAAGGGGACATAAGCAAGGAGTTTTTAGCATGAATTCCCTGGATTCTCAGGAATAACTTTTTTTGGATTTGTAGAAAGTCTAAAGATAGACTAAGACTCAATATAAATGAGGTACTTTAAGTGCAGTTGTCCTGTTTACAATTGGCAAGTTTAGCTAACTATAAATTACTCATGATCAATTTATATCTAGAAGAACAACTTACATGATTCACCCTCAGTCACTACCACCACATGTTAATCTCCTTGTTTAGTTGGAAAGTTAGTAATTTTTTTTCCATTTTATTCTTGTATTTATGAAATAATAGTTCCATATTATTTAGAGGTTGAAGAGACCCTAGAAGTAATCTAGCCCCAAACCATTATGATATAGATAAATAAAGCAATGACAGCTAAAATGACTTGATCAAAGTCACATAGGCAGGGAGCACAGCTAAGATTTAAACCGAGGTACTTCAATTGCTTGTGCCTTCCCTCTCTGTGAGAAGATCAGCAGAATGTGGGTTTGGGGAAGGGGAAAGGATAATGGCTTTTCTTTTGGATAAGTTGAATTTAAGATTCCTACGGGACAACTAGTAAGAATTCTTAAATACACAGTTGGTGATACAGTACTAGATCTCAGGAGAGAACCTAGGTCTGTATATATAGATCTGAGAGCCATATGCATAGATAATAAGTGAACCAATATATGAAGAAAAAAGAAAGAGACCCAGTATTGAGCCTTGGGGTATATCATAGGTACAGCAAAGGAAACTAAATAGCTCTTAGAATGGTAGGTGGATAATGAAGGGAGATCAGTATTACAAAAATGAAGAGAGGATAAAGTATTCAGAATTAGAAAATAGTCAACAGTATTAGAAGGCACCAGAGAGGGCAAAATGGTAGAAGACTGAGAGAAGGCTATTTCATTTGGCAGTTAAGTGATCATTAGTAACTTTGAATATAGTAATTTCAATTGAGTAATGAGGTTAGAAAATAAGCTGCATAAGGTTTAAAATAGAGTAAAATGAGAGAAATAGAGGAACCAAATACAAAGGTTTTTACAGTCACCAGCAACATTGCATAAAAGGGAAGGGGACAGGAGTTAATTTAACTGTGGAAAGAAGAGGTATAGAATTAGGTAGGAGAGTGCTAGAGTCAGCTCTAAGCCCCTTAAGAGCCTGTTAACTTTTTGTAATGAGCATTTACATTTCAGAAATATATAATTGCTACTAATCTAGACTTGATTTATTATTTTATTGATTATATAGCCTTAAGAAAGTGTCAATAATGCAGCTTAAACTGAAAAGTGAGTGTATACACCTTTTTTAAAAAAAATTGTTCTGGAGAGCTAGGGTCTATAAAAATTTACCAGCCTTCCTCTGCATTGTTTGATAAAAATTACTTGAGTTCAGCAGAAGTATAGGAGAAAGCTCAGGAAATTAAGTCTTCACCAGACTGGAATCCTGGTAACTGTAGGATAACAACCACCACCACCAACAACAGCCAGTAAGAACCAATGACAGCAAGTGACATTTGTATATGGGCTTTACAATCATTCTTTTATTTGAGCCTCACAAAACCCCTGGTTGACATGTAGGAAAGAACCAATGGAGAGTTGTTGTTTTTTCTTTTTGTTTGTTTGTTTTTTAATATGAAGGAGATACGTACATGTTTGTAGGTAGCAGAAGATGAACTCATAGATGGAGAGACTAAAAATTAGGTGGAGTAAGGGATCATATGGTATGTTAATTATTATTGTTATTATTAACCTCAATTGGTATTACTTAAGTAGCAAGAATTTTTTAAGTACCTACTATGTCCTAGTGCAAAGATAAAAGTGAAAAATATTTACCCTTAAGGAGCTTATATTTCATCAGTGGACTTATAGGTGTAAGTAACATACAAAATATATACAAAAGAGGAAGATTGTTTAGGGTCAAGGTGTGAGAATAACCTCATTGAGAAAAGAATGATCAAGCTGACTTGAGAAGGAATATAAGATACAGAGTTGCAGAAGAAGTGCATTCCAGGTTGAGGAGACTGCTAGTGTAAATATATGGAGGCAGGAAATTAAATGCCCTGTATGAGAAATATAGAGAAGGAAATTGAAAGCTCTATAGTAGGTAATAATGTGCAATGTGGCTGTAAAGGTCTATTGAGGCCAGGGCATAAGTGGCTTTAAATGAAAAAAAAAGAGTTTATAATCCCTATAGATCTTAGTGGAATTACACTGCAGTTTATTTAAAAGTGATTGATACAGTCAAACTTAGGAAAATCACTTTTGCAGCTGCTGGTGATGCTGGCCTGGAGTGCGGCAAAATTTGAGGGAGGAAGATCAATTAAAAAGCTATTGAAATAATAAAGATATGAGTAGATAGACTGCTGAGCTAGGGTAGGGACTGTATTAGCAGAAATAAAGGGACAAATGGGCAAGATGTAGTAGAAATAAAAATGTAACAACACCTTTGAGTCCATTCCTCAAATTCTACTGGAACTGAAAAGCAAGGTCCCCAGTGGAATGGTTGTTACCACTCCCAGATTGTAGGGAAAATCTTGAGCTGGAAATATACTCCCAATAACAACATCTGAGGATAACAACAGAACTTGACTGAAAATATTTGGGCATAGTTGAAATGAGAAAATAAAGCACTTGTGAAAAAGCTTAGTAGAACTCCTAGCATATAGTAAGTGCCAAATAAATGTTTATTCTCTTCTCCTTTCATGAGCCCCACTGGTGTTTGTAACTTTTAATAATTAGACAGTTCAGTTAGTTCCTTTTTATTTTTATTTTTTCCAGAGGAGTATATAGACTTTATTTTTTAGAGTCTTAAATTATTAATTTTTTTTCCATTTACACATAAAAATAATTTTCAACAAGTTTTTTCTTTAAATTTGGAGTTGAAAATTCTCTCCCTCCTTTCCTATCCTCTCCAGAAGAAATCAAGCAATTTGATATAGGTTATAAATGTGCAATCATGCAAAATAATTTCCATATTGGTCATGTTATTAAAAAACAGACAAAAAATGAAAAAATAAAGTGAAAAATAATGTGTTTTGATTTGCATTCAGATTTTGTGAGTTCTTTCTCTGGAAGTGGATAGCATTTTTCATCATGAGTCCTTTCAAATTGTCTTGGATCATGGTATTACTCAGAATTGCAAACTCAGTCACAGCTTAGCATCTTATGGTATTGTTACTATGTACAATGTTCTCCTGGTTCTCCTCAATTTACTCTGCATCAGTTCACAAGTCTTTCCATTTTTTTTTCTGAAAGCATCCTGCTCATCTTTTTTTTTATGGCATAATAGTATTCTATCACAATCAGATAGGACAACTTGTTCATCCATTCCCCAATTGATGGGCATCATCTAAATTTCCAATTCTTTGCCAACGTAAAAAGAGTTGTTATAATTTTTTGTATAAATAGATATTTCTCCTTTTTCTTTGTTCTCTTTGGTCTGTAGGCCTAGTAGTGGAATTGCAGGGTCAAAGGTTATGCACAGTTTCATAGCCTTTTGGGCATAGTTCCAAATTGTCTGTAGAATGATTGTATCCATTCATAATTCTACCTACAGTGCATTAGTGTCCAAATTTTCCCACATCTCTTCTAACATTTATCATTTTCCTTTTTCTGTCAAATTAGCCAATCTGATAGTACTTCAGAACTGTGTTAACTTATATTTTTCTAATCAATAGTGATTTAGATCATTTTTTTCTTATGATCATAGAAAGTTTCAATTTCCTCATCTGAAATCTATTAGTGTTCTTTGACCATTTATCAATTGGGAAATGAATTGTATTGTTACATGTTAGTATCAGTTTTCTCCACATTTGAGAAATTAGGCCTTTATCAGAGACATTTGCCATAAAAAATTCCTTCCAGATTTCTTCTTTCCTTCTAATCTTGACTGCATTGGTTTTCTTTGTTCCAAAACTTTTAAAATTAATATCATCAAAATCTTATAAAGCTCTCTATCTCTTGTTTGGTCATAAATTATTCCCTTTATTCATAGATGTGATAGGTAAACTATTACATAGTCTCCTAATTTGCTTATGATATCAGCTTTTATGTTTAAATCATGTATCCATTTTGACTTTATCTTAGTATAGGGTGCGATTTATTTGTCTATACCGAGCTTCTACCATATGTTTGACAGAGTTCTCTGCTGTTTTTGTTAAAGAGTGACTTCTTGCCTCAAAAGCTCAGATCTTTGAGTTTGTCAAACACTAAATTATTATGGTCACTTGCTATTGTGTATTCTATAATTAATTTATTGCACTGAACCACTTCTGTATTTCTTAGCCAATACCAGACTTTTTTGAGGATTACCACTTTGTAATACACTTTGAGAACTAGTACTGTTAGGTTACTTTCCTTCACATTTTAATTGATTACCTTGATCTTCTTTACCCTTTCTTTTCTTCCAGAAGAATTTTCTTATTTTTGTCTAGCTCTATAAAATATTTTTTGGTAGTTTGGTATGGCACTGAATAAGTAACTCAATTTAGGTAGAATTGTCATTTTTATTACATTGACTTGGCTTGCTCATGAGAAGTTAAAACTTTATAATTTTTCAGATCTGACTTTATTTGTATGAAAAGTGATTTATGATTGTATTTATATTGTTTCTGGGTTTGTCTTGGCAGGTAGACTCCCAAGTATTTTCTATTATTGACAATTATTTCAAATGAAATTTCTCTTTCTATATATTGATAGAAAGGGATGAGTTTTTTTGGTAATATATAGAAATACTGACAAATTTATGTGGGTTTATTTTCTATCCTGCAACATTGTTAAAGTTCTTTATTATTTCAACAAGTTTTTAGTTGATACTCTTGGTTTTCTTGGTATAGAATCATATCATCTGGAAAGAGTGATAGTTTTGTTTCCTCATTGCCTACTCTAATTCCTTTAATTTTGTCTTCTCTTGTTGATATCACTAGAATTTCTAGTATGATATTAAATAACGGGTGATTATGGGAATCTTTGCTTTACCTGTGATTATATTGGGAAGGGTTCTAGCTTATCCCCATTACAGATAATGCTTGCTGATAATTTTAGTTAGATGCTACTTATCATGTGAGCGACATATCCATTTATTCCTATGCTTTCTAATGCTTTTTTAAAATGAGAATGGCTATTGTATTTTGTCAAAAGCTTCATCTGCATCTATTGAGAAAATCATATGATTTCTGTTAGTTTTGTTATTGATATGGTCAATTATGTTGATAGCTTTCCTAATATTGAACCAGCTCTGCTTACTGGTAAATAAAGCTTTGTCATAGTATATGGACTTTGTAGTACATTGCAGCAATCTCCTTGCTAGTAATTCATTTAAAATTTTTACATCAATATTTATTAGGGAAATTGATCAAAACTTTTCTTTCTCTGTTTATGCTCTTCCTGGTTTAGGTATCAGCACCACATTTTTGTTGTAAAAAGAATTTGGATGAACTCCTTCTTTGTCTATTTTGCCAAATAATTTATATTGCATTGTAATTAATTGATCTTTAATTGGTAAAATTCATTTATATATCCATCTAGCCTGGGGATTTTTTTTTCCTTAGGGAGCTCATTGATGACTTTTCTATTTTCTATCTAGATAGGGTTATTTAAGTATTATATTTCATCTTTTATTCATCTGGGGAATTTATATTTTTGTAAATATTCATCTATTTTACTTGGATTGTTCAATTTATTGGCACATAATTGGCCAAAATAGTGCCTAATAATTGCTTTAATTTTATCTTTATTGCTGCTTGATTCACCTTTTTCAATTTTGATACTGGTAATTTCTTTCTCTTATTTTGTTTTTTAAAACAAATTAACCAATAGTTAATCAGTTTTGTTGTTGTTGTTTTTTCATGAAACCAGCTTCTAGTTTTATTTATTAGTTCAGTTGTTTTCTTACTTTTAATTTTATTAATCTCCTTTTTGACTTTTGGGATATCCAATTCAATCTTTAGGTAAAAGGTTTTTTTTTTTTCTTTCATTGTTATTTTTTAGTTGAGTATCCAATTCATTGATCTGCTTTTTACCTGTTTTATTGATATAAATATTTAGAGATATAAAGTTTCCCCTAAGTACTTTTTTGGCTACATCGCACATATTTTGAAATATTGCCTCATGATTGTCATTCTCTTTAGTGCAATTCTCAATTGTGTCCTTGATTTGTTCTTTGAACTGCTCATTCTGCAAGATTAGATTATTTAGTTTCCAATTAATTTTTAATCTATGATTCCATGACCCTTTTTTAAATGTTGTTTTTGTTGCATTATGATCTGAGATGATGAACTTAATGTCACTTCTTTTCTTCATTTGTGAGGATTTTATGCCCTAGTATATGACCAAATTTTTGTGTGGGTGCCATGTACCTCTAAGAAAAAAGGTATATCCCTTTCTATTATCATTCAATTTTCTCCAGAGCTCTATCATTTCTTTCTTTTAATCTATTCATCTCTTTAACTTCTTTCTTCTTTCTTTCTTTCTTTTTTTTCGTTGGATTTATCAATTTCTGAAAGCGGCAAGTTGAGCTCCCCTACTTATATGGTTTTACTGGCTAATTGTCCCTCATCAAACTTCTTTTGTTTCTGACCATTTTCTCCCCAAATCTGACCTTGCTTTTATCAGCCACCCCTCATCCTTTTATACTATCCTCCTGCCTGCATTCCCTGTAAGGTCAGATAGATTTCTACACTCAATTGAGTGTGTGTATAATTCCCTCTCTGAGCCAGTTCTGAGGAGAATAAGGTTCCAACATTGCCCTCCTTCATCTTCCCCTCCACTATAAAAGCTCTCTCACACCTTTTTTATGTGACATAATTGATTTCATTGTACCTCACCCTTTCCCTTTCTCCCAGTTCATTTCTTTTTATCTCATTCCTTAATTTTACTTTTGTTTTTTTTTTTTAGATCATCTTATCACAGTCAACTCACATTCATGCCCCTGTCTAAGTACACTACTTCTAACTGCCTTAATAAATAAAAAAAATTTCTTGGGAGCTACAAGTATCATCTTCTCTTGTAGGATGTAAATACTTTAACCTTATGAAAGCCCGTATGATTTATTTTTTTTCCCTTTTGATATTTATCTTGAGTTTTGAGTTTAAATGGCAAATTTTCTATTCAGCTCTGGTCTTTTCATTGAGAATCCTTGAAAGTGCTCAGTTTCACTAAATACCCATTTTGTCCCCTGAAGAATTATCCTCAGCTTTGCTTGGTAGGTGATTCTTGGTTATAATCCTAGCTCTTTTTATTTGCAAAATATCATATTCCAAACCTTATGATTGTTTCACATAGAAACTGCTAAATCTTGGGCTAACCTTAGTGTGGATACATGATGTTTGCACTTTTATTCCGGACAATTAAAATATTTTCTCCTTGGCCTGGGAGGTCTGGAATTTAGTTATTATATTCCTGGGAGTTTTTATGTTGGATATCTTCCAGGAATTGATGAGTGGATTTTTTTCCATTTCTATTTTACTCTCTGGTTCTAGGTAATCAGGGCTATTTTCCTCAATCATTTTTTGAATTATGACTTTTAGATTTATTTTGTTGATGATGGCTTTTAAGTAGTTCAACAATTCTCAAATTATCTCTCCTCAATCTATTTTCCAAGTCAGTTTTACTTCTGATTAGAGATTTCAATTTTCTTTTATTTTTTTTTCATTTTTAAAGTTTGTTTTGTTGTTTCTTCTTGTCTCATGGAGTCATTAGTTTCCACCGGCCCAATTCTAACTTTAAAGAAATTATTTTCTTCAATGAGTTTTTTTTTAATATGTATCCATTTACATTTAGTCAAATCTACTTGTTAAAGAGTTCTTCTCTTCAGTGGATTTTTGAATATCTTTTCCCATTTGGTCAATTGTGCTTTTGAAGGGGCTGTTCTCTTCAGTGAATTTTTGTGCCTCTTTTAACATTTGGCCCATTTCATTTTTCAAGATGTTATTTTCTTCACCATTTTTTGTGCCTCTTTTATCAAGCTGTTCATTCTTGCATCACCTTCATTTCTTTTCCCCCAATTTTTCCTCTGTCTCTCTTATTTGGCTTCTAATATTCTTTTTTAGCTCTTTCAGGTCCTGAAATTAATTCACATTTTTCTCTGATGCTTTGCATGTAGCTGTTTTAATTTCATTGTCTTATTTTGAGTTTGTGTTTTGATCTTCCCTGTCAAGACAGTAAATTTTTATGGTCAGGTTCTTTTTTTTATGTTTGCTCATTTTTCTAGCCTTTTTCTTGACTTCTAACTTTATATTATATTGTCATATATTAACTTTATATCATTGTTGTTTGTCCTTCATTCTTGAAGAGTACCCTGACATCAGGAATGTCAAGCCATAACTTGTAAGTGAATTGGATTTAAGTGAGGGAGTGTTGTGGAAAGTCATCACCCTCACTTTCTCCTCAGAGCCATATGAGCCCAGGACAACTGGAGTTGCCCCTTGCCTTAGGAAGCATTGCTAACAAGAAGGTTAGTGGAAATGATACAATTTCAGCTGAGGTATTTAAATCCTAAAGATGATAATGCTAAAGTTCTGGTTCTTGGGGTTAAGAGGTCATTATCCCAAGCTTCAGGTTTTTCTTGCTATTGTGTTCAGATTTGGTTCTGGAGGTCTGTAAGTTTCAGTTCCTCCAAGGTAGTATGACTTAAGGTGAGGGATGCTTAATGCTCTCCTGGCTGGTGCTTTTGTCTATGAGTGACCACAAGCACTCTTTTCCACTCTGGAACTGTTACCAGGGTCATTGCTTCTGCTAATTCTCTTCCTTATCCTGGGATTGTGACCAAGAATTTAATATGGGCAACATAACTGAGTTCTGCACCCAGTGAGTGCAAAGAATCTCCTGTGATTTCCTTTTGACTAGTTGTCCAACCTCCTTATCACTTGTGTGCTGAGAGCTCTGGAAGCCACTGCTGACAATTCAGCTTCCCTCAAGACCTGCTATTGGCTTATGCCATGAATGGGCTAATGTTGGCTATATGATGCAGGATCCCAAGTCATTGCTACTGACTTACTCTGGAGTGTGTTGCTGCTTGCCTCAGGTCACAGGGACTCACTGCTGGCATGCTGGGGTTGGCCAGAATTGACCTGTACTCCATTTTCACTCCAGTGAGACCAACCCTTCCTGTCAACCTTTTAAGTTATATTGGGCTTGAAATTGTTTCACCCTATCCTTTTGCTGATTCTGCCACTGCAGAATTCATTTTGAGGGGTTGTTTTAATGTTTCTTGGAGGAGAATTTGTGAAAGCTAAGAAGATTCTTTGCCTTTAATTTCCCATCTTTACTCTGCCTCCCAGTTTGGTTAGTTATTTAGCGAAGGCATGTATTTAAATGGCATAACAAAAAGTATGGCTAATAAATGTGCTCAAAATGTGGTGAACATATTTTATAGTAAGAAATTATGAAAATGAGGAATTCAGAAAAATGGGACTTTTAAAAACTGATGAATAGTGAAATAAGAAGTACTTAAAAAACATAATGTATACAATGACTATAGCAGTTTAAATGAGATATTCTTACTGTTGGTGATTTGGACTTGAGTTTTTTCTGATTATTTATATTATTAAATTCTTCTTTTGAATGACAATTATATCCTCTAAAAGCTTAGTTCTGGGGGGACTAACCCAGCCCTTGGTATTCTATATTTGTGTTGATTACCAAAAATTTCGGAAACCAGAGTTTTATCAGTGATATTTATTTCAAATATTTACTCATTACTTTTTCTCTTCTGTCTTCAATGACTTCATTTCCTTTAAAGCTTTTTAATTTCTAGTAGTTGAAACTTTTTATTTTGTCACTCATGATCTCTACTATCTGCTTTAGTTGAAAATTCTGCCCTTAGTCATACTTACAAAAGGTACCTGATTTCATTCTCTTATGTGACCTCTTGTAATATGTATTTGTGTGTATATATATGTATGTATATGTGTATTATATATCTATGTGTATATATGTATGTATACGTACATATATCACAACTAATACTCTTCATCCATTTGGAAAAGCCTTACACCCTCTATTACAACCACAATCCCGCTTCCTGAAAATTAGGGAAGTTGCTGATGATCATGTATGATTTAAGACTTATATAAAATAAAACAAACTGACTGGTACTTCTTAAATGTTTCATATTCTAAACTCATTTTGATATTACCTTTTCACCTGATATTTTGTATCTTCCAAGTTTAGTGAAAGTGCAGTTATCCAGGATCTCCATCATAATTCTCAGTCTAGAGTTGTGGTTGGTTTACAAGGGGAGGGAGAACCAACAATAACAACAACAATAACAACAGCAAAAAAGATGAAAAGAGACTACGAATACTCAGGGGCTTATTTCTCCTCTATTGCCAAAACTGTTAAAGATGAAAATCTTCAAGCAGATACCAAGATAATGTGACAGCTTTAGTACTTTCTTAATCAAGTGGAAAAGGCCTTTTATTCAGGTGTATGTCCTTAGAATAGGCTTGGGTTTGTTGCACAAATAACCTAACTCATCATTATCAAGTGACTACAGTTAATATGAAGGGGGGGAAGTAATCTCAGAGTAGGTTATCAATCAATAGCCCATTTGCAATAATTTATTAAGCACCTACTATATGTCAGGCAATGTGCTGGACAATATAGACACAAAGACAAAAATGAAATATTACCTGACCTCAAGATGCTAACCTTCCCTTAGGGGAGATAGCATAAACACATGCACATATAATAATACTAACCATTACTGTTGCTTAGTCCAGAAGGCAGTGTGGATACAACATCTTACCCACTGCTTCTCCATCAAGAAGAATGTCTCAGCTATGGAAACCATATACATGTAGACCAAGCCTAGCTCTGGTAGTCTGGTAGAACTTTGTGCCTAACAAGAGGTGCCAAAATTTTACACACACACACACACACACACACACACTATGTAAGTATGCATATCTTTGACTATTTACAACCCAAGCCTAGTGTCCATGGGAAAATACTTAAAACTTTGCTATTGTTCACATTTAGTGTCTTCTGAAAGGAGAAGTACAATGGTACTCAGTATTCAATCCTAATTAAGTATAAGGCAATTTTTGTCCTCATTAGACAAAAATAAATGATAAATTAAAAAAGGCTTATAAGTACTTGCATTAACAAAAAAGTATATTCAAGATGCTGAAAGCAAAACAAAAAACAACTTTATAATTGCTCTTTTATATGTGAGAATTTCATTGTTGTTTAGTCATTTTCATTGTGTCTGAATCTTTGTTTCCCCATTTGGGGTTTTCTTGGCAAAGATACTGGAGTGGTTTGCTATTTTCTTTTCCAGCTCATTTTATAGTTGAGTAATTGTGGACAAACAGAGCTAAATGACTTTTCCAGGCTCACACAGGTAGAAAGTGTCTGAAGCCAGATTTGAACTTGGGAAGATAAGTTTTCTTGACTCCAGGCCCAATACTCTATCCACTGTACCACCTGGCTGCCTATATATAAGAATAATATATAATTTAAAAGTTTCTGTGTGTGTGTGTGTGTGTGTGTGTGTGTGTGTATACTGTGTATATACACTGTGTGTGTGTGTGTGTGGTGTGTATTCTTTTTTCTGGGACACAGTAGTTAATTTTTTTTTTGCTTTAGATAGTATTTTATTTTTTCCCCAATTACATATCAAGAAAAATTTTAGCATTCATTTTTACAAGATTTTGAGTCCTGATTTTTCCTCCTTACCTTCTTCCCCTCCCTTCTTCTGAAAATAGTAGGCAGTTTGATATAGTTTATACATGTGCTGTGATGAAAAACATATTTCCATATTCATCACAGTTGTGGAAGAAGAAACAGATCAAAAGGGAATAAAACCATGAGAAAGAATAAAGTACGTGAAAAGAAAATGCTCTGCATTCAGAGACCATCAGTTCTTTATCTGGATATGGATAGCATTTACCTTCACAAGTCCTTTGTACTTGTCTTGAATCATTGTGTGGCTTAAAAGAGCTAAATCATTCATAGTTGATCATCACAGAATGTTGCTGACATATTGTTTTCCTGGTTCCACCCATTTCACTTTTCACCAATTTATACAAGTCTTTCCAAGTTTTCCTGAAACCTTCCTGTTCATCATTTCTTATTGTGAAATAGTATCACATTACACACATATACCACAGCTTGTTTATCCATTCTTCAATTGATGGGCATCCCTACAATTTCCAATATTTTGCCACCATGAATAGGGCTGCTATAAATATATTTGCACATATTGGTCCTTTTTCCTTTTTTATGACCTTTTTGGAATACAGGTTTAGTAGTGGTATTGCTGAATCAAAGGAAATGCACTGTTTAGTTGTCCTTTGGGCATAGTTCCAAATTGTACTCCAGAATGATTGGAACAGTTCAAAACTCCACCAACAGTGCATCAGTGTACCAATTTTCCCACATCCTCTCCAACATTTATTATTTTCCCTTTTTTAAACATCAAAACAGTCAACTTGATTGATGTGAAGTGGTATTTCAAAGTTGTTTTAATTTGCATTTCTCTAGCCAAAAGTGATTTAGTATATTTCTCCATATGCCTACAGATATCTTTGATTTCTTCATCTGAAAACTGCCTATTCATATCCTTTGACCATTTAACAATTGAGGAATGGCTTTTATTCTCATAAATTTGACTCAGTTGTTCATTTATTTGATAAATGAGGCCTTTATCAGATATACTTACTGTAAAGATTTTTTCCCCAGCTTTCTGTTTTCTTTATTATCTTTGTTACATTGGTTTTGTCTGTATAAAAGCTTTTCAATTTAATAAGATCAAAATTACCTATTCTACATTTTGTAATGCTCTCTATGTCTTGTTTGCTCATAATTCTTTCCTTCCCCATAGATTTGACAGGTAGATGACTCCTTGATCTTGCAATGTGATTGCTTCATTGTCTATGGTACCTTTTAGCAAGATGTAGTTTCCTTCCTTATCTGTTTTAATTAGGGCTATTCTGGTTTCATTTACCAAATATCAGAATTCCTACCCCTGCTTCTTCTTCTTTTTTTTCTTCAGTTGATGCATAATAGCTTCCACTCTAGCCCCTTACTTTTACTCTGTTTGTGTCTCTCTGCTTCAACTGTGTTTCTTGTGAGCAACATATTGCAGGATTCTGTTTTTTGAACCACTCTGTTTGCCTTTCTCTCATTTCACCTTTTCCCTCTACGTCCATGTTTTGATTCTTTCTACCTGATCTGTCTTCTCTTATGTCAGACCTTTTACCCTTTACTTTATCTCCTCCCCTCCTACTTCTCTGTTGGGTAAGACAGATTTCTATATCATCTGATTATGTATATTATTCCTTTTTTGACCCAATACTGTTGAGAGTAAGGTTCAAGTGATGCCCATTTCCCACCCTCCTATCTTTCCCTCCACTATAAGGTCTTTTTCACCTTTTCATGTGAGATAATTTACCCTATTCTACCTCTCCATTCCTTCTGCTCCTCTTTCTCATCCCCTGATTTTTTTTATGTCATTTCCTCAAATTCATCTTATGTCGGTACCTTTTGTCTTTGTATATTCCTTCTATCTGTACTATTAATAATACAATTTTAAGAGTTACAAGTGTCATCTTCCCATGTAGGGATGTAAACAGTTCAGCTCTGTTGAATTCCTTGTTTTCTTTTTCCCTTTTTAACCTCTTTATGCTTTTCTTGAGTTTTGATATTGGAGGTAAAATTTTTGGTTTAGTTCTCATCTTCTCCCTATGAAAGCTTGAAATCATTCCATTTCATTGAATGACCATTTCCCCTTGAAATATTATGCTTAATTTTGCTGGATAAGTTATTCTTGGTTGTAGTCTTATCTCCATCACCATCCTAAATATCATGTTCCATGACCTCTGATCCTCTAATATTGTAGTTACCAGGTTCTGTGTGGTCCTGATTGTGATTCCCTGATATTTGAATTGTATCTTTCTGGTCACTTGTAGTACTTTTTTCCCTTCAACTGATATATCTGATATTTCACTATAATGTTTCTTGGAGTATTTATTTTGTGATCTCTTTCCTGAGTTGATCAGTGGATTCTTTCAGTGCCTATTTTGCTCTCTTTCAGGACATTGAGGCAGTTTTCCTTAATAATTTTTGGAAGATGCTATCCAGCTCCTCCCTTTGATTATGACATTTAGGTAGTCCAATGATTCTGATATTGCCTCTCCTGTATCTATTTTCCAGGTCAATTGTTTTTCCCATGAAGTATTTTCCATTTTTTTCCATTTTTTAATTCTTTTGGATTTGATTAATCCACTATGTCTCATAGACATAGCTTCTACTTGCCCAATTCTAACTTTTAAAGTGTTGTTTCCCTCAATTTGCTTTTGTACTTTCTTTTCCATTTGGCCACTTATACTGTCTTTAAGGAGTTATTTTCTTCAGAGAATTTTTGTATCTCCTTTTTTCCATTTGGTCTATTCTACTTTTTAAGCAGTTTTACAGGTTTGCTGGAAAAGCAAGTATCTTTCATCATTCTCATTTCTTTTTCCAATTTTTCTTCTACCTCTCATATGATTTTTGTGCTCCTTTTTGAGCTTCTCCACATTTTTCTTTGGGGTTTTTCCCATGAGTATTTTGACACTGCTGTCCTCTTCTGTTTCTTGGTCTTTCTTGTCACCATAATAATTTTCTATGGTCTGGTTCTTTTTTGTTTTTTGTACTTTTTTTCTCATCTTTTTTTGGCCTTTTTCCTTTCTTTTTAATTTCAGCTCTACTCCCAGGGTGGAAGAAACCCTGTTTTCAACCTTTTGTGCTAGTAGCTGTAGGCCCTTGTGTTTACCTGGTGCTGTGTTGATGTTACCCTGAAGCCTCAGGTGGTTCCCTCATGTCTGGTGCTGTGCTGAGAGAGGGAGGTGGGGGTTCACTAGTGCCAGTGGTGGCCACAGAGGTCTAGCAGCTTATATGGTGCTGAGCTGGGGTCCTAGTGGTGGTATTTGGCATGTGCTGAGACCCAGTCAGTTTTTTCTGTACTTATCTGGGGTCACACTGAGGTATGTGGAGGTCTAGCCTCTGGATGCTGCCTGTTTGCCCAGGGCTAAGCTGAATCATGGTGGGCTGGTTCTGGCTGCAGGTGAATGCCTGCTTGCCTGGTTCTGTGCTGAAGCATGTGTTTGTTCTCAGAGCTGGAATCTACCCATTCCCCTGGCTATGCCAAGGCACATGGGAGGTCCTGGTTTTGGCATTTGTCTGCTCTATCACACAAGGGCTTAGTATCTCCCACTGGTTTGGTGAAGTGTGGCATGCTGTGGTTTCCCATCCTGGACTGTGTGTCCCTTTCACTCGAGTGAGACAGACTGTTCTTGCTGCTCCTCTGAGCTTCTTGGATTAAAATACTGTTTTATCTTTTTTTTTGCTGGTTCTGCTATTCTAATATTTGTGGAGGGGGGCTCTATTTTACAGTTGTTTGGGAGTGAATATGGGAGAGATATAGCAATTTACTGCCCACTTTACCATCTTGGCTCCAAGAAATCTACAAAGTCTTTCTCAATTTGATTTCTCTCACATGCATCATTTGGCCTTTTTTTTGGTCTTTTTTTTCTTAAAGA
The DNA here is from genome assembly GCF_900497805.2 of Vombatus ursinus. NCBI lineage: Eukaryota > Metazoa > Chordata > Mammalia > Diprotodontia > Vombatidae > Vombatus > Vombatus ursinus. The sequence continues at coordinate 15,153,556 of NW_020954585.1, forward strand.
AAATTATTTTTTCAAAAATATTCATTTATGAAGAAACCCACCACATAGTATGATTAATATTTCTCTATGTCTAGTCATTGCAAGCATTCTTATTTTCAATCCTTTCACTCATTATCTGCCTATCCTTAGGTGAGCTCCTAAATTCTTCTGCTCATATATCTTCATCTCACTTTGAGGAATTTCCAGTGAATCATACACCTCATTGTGATGATGATCACTACAGTGGAAGGGGATGTCTGATGTGCCTGCTCGATCTGAGCAGAATTCATTAGGAAACTGCCCAGTCACAACATGCCACAATTTCCCCAGGGCAATATTCTCTTCTTGAGCATGAACTAAATACTACTATAACCAGATATTTATTATCCTTAAAAGATTGTGCCATGTTCTTTTCAACTCTCCCCCAACCCTGACCCAAACAAAGCATGGAACAACATACCCTAACTCTTCATTTGGAGGCCAAAACTTGTAGGCTATGACTCAAGATTGCACTTGACTTTCCTTTTGCCTTTTCTTTTTGATATCCTTCCCTCTCACCAATTATAAATCATTAATAAAGAAACATTCTAGCCCATGAAATATTAAATTTTACCCCTTTCTTCTCTTTTTTAACTCCATTTGGAATTTTCCCATAGATACGTTATTCACTATGATTCTTTAAAAAATATAGTGTGAGATTAAAAAAACAAACAAACAAACAAACAGTTATACCTTTTCCTAAAAGTACAAAAAGGTTTTTGGGTGATAACTTACTTTTTTTATTTATATTTACCTCTGCTAGGTTGGTTTTGTTGGTTTATTTTTCCTATGAAATGGCCTGTCTCTGACTTCCTTTAATGACATTTTCAAAATTCTTTTTTTAAATGAAGATTCACATTTTTTTATTGATCATTAAATTCTTTTTTGTAAAATATATTATTTTGGGGAGTGAAAATGCATTTCTTTTAGAAGAGTATCATTTTCTAATTTCTTAATTTGTTTTTTTAATGAAGAATAATCTTGTGTATTTTGTGTTATTAAAAAAAAAGATAAATTTGGAGTCAGAAGAAATGCATTTGAATGGTAACTCTGTGCCTTTCTACTCCTTCAGAGAAGACACACATCTATCAGAGTATAACCATAAAAAAGAATATTCTGTGTCATTAATAAAAAAATGTAAATCAAAAAATATGCCCAGGGATTCATCTTACAGCTAGCAAATTGGAAAAAGATGACAAAACTTAGGCTTAGTTTTGGAGAAGTTTTGGAAATACAGGCATTCAATTACACTGCTAGTATAAATCTATAAATTGTTCCAATCATTCTGGAAAGCAATTCAGAATAATATAAACAGGTTACTAAAATGCCCAAATATTTTTACCCAGAGATTTTACCATTAGTCATCATATCCTAAGGAGATCAACAGCAAAACAGAAAGATCTTACATATAGCAAAATATTTTTAGCAGTACTTTCTGTGAAAGAAAAAAAAAACTGGAAACAAAACAATTAAGTATCTGTTGTAAAATGGTTAAATATACTATGGTACATAAATATAATGCAACAGTACTACACTGTGAGAAATGGATATTATACATACATATATGTTTATATATATATACATATATACACACACACATACACAAACACATCTGAAAGCTTAAATGAACTAATTCAAAGTGAACAGTAGTGCATACACTCATACTAATACAAAATGAGAGAACAAGACAATTGAAAGTGAATATACTGTCAAAGTATAATAATCAAGGTTTAGCTTAAAGAAGAAATAGGGAAAAAGCCTCTCTCTCTTCTTTGCAGAGATAGGTCTGATGTTGTCATGTGACTCTCCAATCACACACTCAATAAACACAATTGACTCTCTATTGCCTCTAGGATTAAATACAAAATTCTCTCTTTCATATTTAAACTCTTTATAACTTGATAACCTGACCTCTTCCTATATTTTCAATCATCTTGTACTTTATACTACCATTTTTTTTTCTTTAATAAGGCATTCTTACCTCTGTAACTTTTTCTGATGCTTATAATGCTTCTCCTCCTCACTTTCTTCTTTTGGTTTCTTTGGCATTCTTTAATACTTAACTCAAATTCTACCTTTTACATGAGACCTTTCCTGCCTCACCCCTCCCAACACAGCACCTAGGGCCTAGTTTCTCTACCATCTATTCAGCATATGTCTTGTATTAATTTAGTTTTCTTCATAGCTGTTTCCTCCTTAAGGTATAAATATATAAGAGCAGGGGTATGCCTCCTTTTTTTGGTTTCCCCAAAACTTTGCACAATATCTGACACATTAACAAATAGTAAATAAAGTAATAATAAATAAAATAAGCAATAAATGCTTCTTGATTGATTTGGTATATTATTGTTATAAGATCACAGTCACAGAAATACTTATAGGAAAAATTCAATTGACACCAAAGAAATCAGAGATAGTAAAAGTAGCCAAATTCAATTAAGATAAGACACAATTGTGAGAATGCTAATGTGTCAAAGTGCAAGAAATATGAAGGAGAGGGGGAAAAGTGTGTATGTGTGGGAAAACATTTAGAATTTATTAATATACCATCCACAAAAAAGATAATTGAGAAAATAACAACACTACTGACCTATATATCTATTATCCTACCTATAGAAAAACTTTATGTAAAATATCCATGCTCAAAGAATGTTATTGTTGAAGTTTTCAGTAAGGAATATGATGATTTTCATAAGCAATATACAACAGTGAACTATGTACCCTTCGGAAATGGAAGATATTGAGTTATAAGTTCAAAATGTGCTTATTATTTTAGATTATGAAAAAAATTAAGTGGAACAAAAATATGAATTTAAGGTATTCTTTCAACAAGGTGCCTCCCCTTTGTACGTTAACATCATTCAAAAAACTACAAATCTAAGAAATAACTATTTGATGACTTTCTAACCATAATTATCAAGTAAGGAATAAGGCATAGAGATTTATAACCACCAAATTTTTTTGACAGTGTGATTGAAGACATTTAGAACAGATTCCAATTTGCATTGTTTTCCTCTATAGATGGTAATATTCTCCTGATTCTCCTTATTACAGATAATATTGTGAGAGTTTTATAAAGTTCTCTTTTGGAAGAAATTTTTAGTCAGAGTTTAGCATGACCATCCGCACAAGGAACACAATGTGGATGAAGAATACCTATTGCTCAGATTATCAAATGTGATTGGATGAACAATCCATTGAATTTATCTAGCAATATGTATATCTGGATTGAATAATATAGTTAGTCAATAAAGTGGACTGAAACCTGAAAAAAAAATAAAAGGAGAATAGGCTAGATTACATTGGAAAAATGTAAAGTTAAATGTAAAGTTACCTTAAGGACCTCAAGCTTCCTATGATCAATAAATGACCATCAGTATTCTATCAGTGCTATAATGTGGATGCTAAACATAGGTTATCTCTTTGAAGAATTAAATATGAATATCACACAATGGCAAATAGAGAGTTGTATAATGGGTACATGAGTAGGATACAACATGTATCAAATGAGGAACTTAGAAGAAAACAGGAGCAAAAAATTTCATCAAGGTAATACAAGAGAAAGAGAAGATGGGTCAGTACTGTGGTAAAAGTAAGGGATGGATGAAAAGATTGAATGCTTCACTGGTGCTTTTACCACATCAAGACAAAGTGAAGAAAGCCTCTGGACATTGAATTTACTTTTCATCACAAACTGATGGAATGATATGGACAAGAATCACAGTATGAATATATGACTGGATGGGCCATGATTTGTATCATGGGAAGTCTCAAATTAATGAAATCATAGATTGATTCTAGTTGTTGTGGATACTAGAACATAATCAATATGATGTATTTTAAGCGATCTTCATCGTTGTCAAATTAAGAAGAAAAAAAGAAACACCATGTAATTCTGATACATGTCAAAGAGAAGAGTATTTCATGTGTCATTTTATGGTAACAATCACAGTTATCTCACAGCAATCAAGCTATTTTTTTTTCTATTTTGTTGCTTAAAGAGTCTCACTCCACTTCTAATTATTAAGTCTTTCTTAGTCACAGTGGGTAGTACATCTTATGAATCACTGAAATCCACATTTTGATATAGCAACATTTCTCTTGAGGGTATAGAACAGCCTTGAGTTTTCTAAGTCATAGATATGCTTTAGAAGATGCAATTTTAAAAGAGACTCGATCTGAATTAGAATAAATTTAAAGTAAAAATATTTTTATTAATAAAAAATCATTAGGCCTAAGGATATGTCTCTTTTGACTTATAATGTCTCCAATGTCAGAAGTTAGTGCTTTCCATATTTAATCTTTTCTTTTGTCCCAAACTAAAATATGACATAAATGTAGTAGTGATTTTCTATCACTCAAACTAGATGTGTATACAGTTTAATGAGAACTCAGGTTAAAATGTGGCAAATGTAAAAAATCTACATGTTTATTATTTTATTATTTATTATTATTATATTATTATTTTATTTTCTACAATGGAACATATTTAGATATTTTAATGACATTTTGATTCTATCCAACAATCTAGTGTCCTTTAGAGATAAACAAGTAAAAGAGTATGAGTACAGTAGCAATCTTAGAAACAGACTTACTACCTCTTTGTAAAGATATCTTGATTTTTCTTATTCAACAAAGCTGTGATACTTTCTATTAATATAAATTAAAACTAAAAGACAACTTTTTGGATTTTTGGTGTTTCTAAATATTAAAGCAAAAACTTCATCCAAATGAGAACACTGTAGGCATCTGGACCATAAATAGTTTTCTATCAGCTTAAAAAAGAAAAGGATGATGATTTATTGACTTGTCTAAATATATCTTCATTCCACAAAAGATGGAGGAAACAGTGAGGAAAAGTATAATTTGTATCTATGAGGAATCTGTTCAATGAGAAATGACTGGATCCTGAAGTGAAAATGATGAAAACTTTGGGGAGAAGTGATCATTCCATCTCATGTTATAAGAGAGATAAGTTGTTTATAATCTAAAATGCGTCCTGAATTTTGGTAAGGATTTTTATAAAGAATTATTAAAAGAATAATAGTAGTTCTGTCAAGATGGTGGAGAAAAGGCAGTGACTGACCTTAGATCTCCCCAAATACCTCTCTACAAACACCTTTAAATATTGACATAAAACAGTTCCTGGAGCAGCAGAACACACAAAAGGATGTGGTGAAATAAATTTTGAGCCAAAGACAACTTAGAAGGTTGACAGGAAAGGTATGTCATTCCTGGGTGAGAGTACAGTATAGGCAGGCTCCAGCAAACTAGAAGTAGTCCTTGGGAGCCACTGAATCAGCAGTGGCAGTGGTAATGGCTGTTTCCAGAGCTTTCAGCCCACAGATGGTAAGAGAGTTGAACAGCTGAGCAGAAGGAGATTACAGACATTTCTTTAAAGCTGTAGTAAAGCAGAGGGACCCTTGTCACTGTTCCAGGTCAGAAAGTAGAGCTTATGCTCACTCACAGACCAGGAACAGTCCAGGGCAATAGGAGATGCATGACTCCCTAGATCATACCACATTGGAAGAACTGAAAACTTACAGTTTCCTAAAAGCATCTCACAAACATTTGCACAAAACCACTGAAGGTTTGGAAAGTGCACCCTCCACCCTGGAGGCAAAACACCACTTTAGCAAATAATTTAAAATGAAGAAATAGACTGGAAAAATGAGCAAAAACAAAACATAACAAATTCTGACCCTAGAAAGTTATGATGGTGACAAAGAAGATCAAAACATATGCTCAAAGCAACATAAAAAAGTCAAAGATCCAACATCCAAAGCCACCAAGAAAAATATGAATTCATCTCTGGTCATGGAAGAGCTCAGAAAGATTTTGAAAATCAAGTAAGACAAAAAAAAGAAAAAAATTTCAAAGAGAAATGAGAGTGATGCAATAAAATCACGAAAAAAGAGTCAACAGCTAGGTAAAGGAAACATAAAAAAAAAACTGAAGAAAATAGCACCTTAAAAAACAGACCAGAACAAATGGTAAAAGAGGTCCAAAAAGCTATGAGGAGAATAATGCCTTGAAAAGTAGAATTGGCCAAATGGACATAGAGGCATAACTATTCACTGAAGACAAAAAAAACTCCTTAAAAGAAGTGGCCAAATTGAAAAAGATGGGCAAAAGCTCAAGAAAATAATTCCTTAAAAATTAGAATTCAGCAAATGGAAACTAATGACTTTCTGAGAAATCAAGAAACAATAAAACAAAACTAAAAGAATGAAAAATAGAAGGCAATGTGAAATATCTCATTGGAAAAAACAACTTACCTGGAAAATAGGTCCAGGAGAGAGAATTTTAAATTTATTGGACTATCTGAAAGCCATGATTAAAAAAAAGAGCCTAGATATTATGTTTCAAGAAATTATCAGGGATATTCAAGAACAAGAGAAATTGAAAGAATCCACTGATCACAACCTCATAGAGATCCCAAAATGAAAACTACCAAGAATATTATAGCCAAATTCCACACCTCCCAGGTCAAGGAAAGAACATTGCAAGCAGGCAGAAAGAAACAATTCAAGTACCATGAAGCCAAAGTCAGGATAACACAAAATTAGGAGGAGTAGAGGTCTTGGAATATGATATTCCAGAGGGCAAAAGATCTAAGGTTATAACCAAGAATCCCCTACCTAGTAAAATTGAGAATAATCCTTCAGGGGAAAAATAGATATTCAATAAAACAGAAGACTTTCAAACATTCTTGATGAAAAGACCAGAACTGAATAGAAAAAAACGACTTTTAAATATGACTCAAGAGAAGTATAAAAAGGTAAATAAGAAAGGGAAATTATAGGCATTCAATAAGATTAAACTGTTCACATTACTACATGGAAAGAGATACTTATAATTCATAAAAAAATTCTTATTATTAGGACAGTTAGAAGGAGTATATATACACAGAAGGCACAAGTGTGAGTTGAATATGAGAGGATGATAACTAAAAAAATAAAATTAAGAGGTGAGAAAGAGGAATACACTGGAATAAAGGGAAAGAGAGAGGTAGAATGGGGTAAATTATTTAACATAAAAGAGGCAAGGAAAAAAAACTTTTACAGTGGAAGGGAAGATGGAGGAGGATGGGAGAGGGGAGAGTGAATGAACCTTACCCTCATCAGAATTGGCTCAAAGAGGAAATAACATACATACTCAATTGGATATAGAAATCTATCTTACTCTAGATGAAGGTAGGAGGATAACAGGATAAGAGAAGAGGTGGTAATAAAAAATAGAGGACAGATTGGAGGAGACAGTAGCCAGAAGCAAAACACTTTTGAGAAGAGACAGGGTGAAAGGAGAAAGAGCATAGAATATATAAGTTTAGAAACAGGATGGAGTGAAATACATTTAGCAATTATAACTGTGAAAATAATTGAAACAGGTTTCTCTGATAAAAACCTCATTGCTCTAATAGCAATGGACTCAGAGAACTGAGTCAAAGTTATAAAAAATTAGAGCCATTCCCCAACTGATAAGTGATCAAAAAATATGAACAGTTTTCAGATGAAGTAATTAAAGCTATCTGTAACTAAATGAAAAAAAAATGTTCTAACTATTGATTGGAGGAATTCAAATTAAAATACTTCTTAAGTACTACCTTATATCTATTAATTTGGCTAATAGGACAGAAAATGAAAATTACCAATGTTGAAGGGGATGTGGGAAAAAATGAGACATTAATGCACTGTTGGTGAAGTTGTGAAATGATTCAATCACTTTGTAGAACAATTTGAAACTATGCCCAAAGGGCTGTAAAACCATGCATATCCTTTGACTAGCAATACATTATTAGGTCTGTATCTAAGAAGAGATTTTTTTTTTAAAGGAAAAGGGTCTATATGTTTAAAAATGTTTACAGCAGTGCTTTTCTGGTGGCAAAGAATAATAAATTGAGGGGATGCCCATAAATCAGGGAATGGCAGAACAAACTGTGCTATATGATTGTGATGGAATACTATTGTGCTATAAAAAATGATGAGCAAAATGCTCTCAGAAAAACCTAGAAAGACTTTCACAAGCTGATGCAAAGTGAAATGTACCATGTAAAAAGCAACAGCAATATTGTAAGATGATCAGCTCTGAATGACTTGGCTATTCTCAGCAATACAATGATTCAAGACAACTCAGACAGACAGGTTAAAAAATACTTTCCATTCCTAGACAAAGAACTGATGGTGTCTGAATACAGATTGAAACATACTTCTATTTTAACTTTATTTTTCTTAAGATTTTTATTTTGGATCTGTGTTTTCTTTCACAACATGACATATGTAAATATGTTTTGTATGACCACACATGTATAACCTATATCAAATTGCTTGTCTTCTCAACAATGGGAGTGTGGAGGGAGGAAGGGAAAGAATTAGGAACTCAATGTTTTTAGAATGAATATAAAAACTATTTTACATATAATTGGGGAAAATTAATTATTAAATAAATTTAAAAACAACTGGAAATGCTTAACAAAAAACAAACCAAACAGCATCCCATAGCCTATAATTTGACAAGAAAAATCAACCTATAAAAGGTGTTAGATTTTCTATTAAGATAAACAAAATTATCTGTCATGACCAAGCCTAGTTTTTTGCACCATTTCAAAACAACAAAGGCACCAAATAAAATAAACAAAAAAACACAGCTACAGAGTAGAGAAAATGAATAATTTCACATAGAAAAACTAATGGAAAGCTTGAAGTACTGAATGAGCACAAAAAAAAGATTCCAATGCAATGAATAAATGCTATTCTGTACAAAGAGATGAGAAATCTTGAGAAAAGACTGAAATAAAAATAGTGTCTCAGGAAGAGAGCAAACATTCCAAGAAACTTGTAATAAGAGTGGTTTAGTATAACAAAAAATGTAAATTTGGCATCTATATGCTTGCACTCATGTTAGAAGAAGGAAAAATTGAATTTGAAAGTGATAAGGTAGAAAACAGTTAAAAATCTGATCTTAACATCAGAGTTATTTTTATACAATAAAAAAATGGGCAAATAAAAAAAAATAGACTGGTAAAATACTTCCTGGCTCTAAGAACCAAACAAAGAGTGCTTCTAGACAGCTGGAATGCAGGGTTTGGTGAAACAAGTTGAAAATTTTTGATCCTCTGAAAATATAGAGAAATTATATGGATACCATCCTGTAAGAAATCATACAAGAGCATTTCTTGGAAATAGAGAACAGAGTGAAAAATCAATACAAAATATATGATGCAGACAGAGAGTCAATGGAAATTTAAATCACCTCAAAATGTAGATACTAGCTTTGAGAATTTCAACATTAAAGAAATAGTGATGTAAGCATCAAGGAAAAATAAATTTGCATACCAAAAAGAACTGCTTTGACTTTTGCAAAACTATTTAATGATGATAAAAAAAAAATGAGATACTGGAATATTGAGAACACTGATTCTCAGAGATGGTTAAGTAATTTTCCAAGGTGACACCAATGATGGATTATCAAAATACAAGTCAGGTCCTCTAAATTCATACTCACCTAAGCTTTTTTTTTTCCCACTGTACCATGTAGAAGGGGTGAGAATAAGAAAACTTCATGAAGAAAAAAACTACCAAATTGGGGTTCATAAAATTCAAAGTAAGGAGACAGAATAAATAAATTTACCTTCAGATGAAATAAACAGAAATTTTTACAAAATAAAATGCAATGATGATTCTAGATAAGGGAATCTCAAGTGTAGACATCAAATGATCCAAAGAGGATAACTGTATTATTATCAATGACATTCAAACTTATGAAACAATAATGTTTAGCACAATGTCTGACAAGTGGCAGGAATTTAAGTGCTTTTTCACTTGATTTGACAATATAAATTTAAGTATATGGCATTCAGAGCAAAGATAGCTGAGAAGTAAGAAGTTCAGAAAAATAATTACTCAGCTCCTTAACAGATATCTAGAAAATGCACCATAGCCAGTCTTAATTGGAAAGTCCAAAGAAATCATAGTTAATCCTACTTTTTTTTTCAATACAGATCAGCAAACAGAGACAGAGAAAAATGTAGACAAGGGGAATAACAACTATCCAGGAGGTCCTAGACAGGGATGGGAACTTTTTCATGTGGAAAAACTGCATTAATATTTAGCTGTAATCAAATAAGGCTCATTCAAGAAACTTCAATTAGACACACTTAAAATGTACATTATTTTGTAAAAATCTAATTACTGTGTACTTAGTGATTTAAAAAATGAAAAGTATTTGTTAATTTTAAGTTAATTAACCATTTAATGACTTTGTTGTATCTGCTTTTTGTTGGAAAGCATTTGAATATTCATTTGCAGAATGGAGGTCCACAGTTTCAGTTGATCCTCTAGATGGGCATTAGTCATTTGTGACCTTAAGGGCATCTTGATTTGGGTTAGGTAGGAGAATGTAGATTCACAGCAATAAGTGGATGAAAAACAAGGAAGCATTTTTTGGTCATGTTGCAGGAGGTGTGGGCATTCCACTGCATTTTTTCCATATTTCAATTAAATATTTCTTAGCATCAAAGATTTTAAAATGTCATCTACTGAGAGCTCAATCAATTCCATATTTACTTCTTTTTTAAGATGATTTTTTTTTTAGTTTTCAACATTCACTTTTATAAGATTTTGAGTTCTAAATTTTTCTCCCTCCCTCCCCTTATCTCCAAGACATCATATAATCTGATATAGGCTATACATGTATTATCATATTACACATATTTCCACATTAGCCGTGTTGTGAAAGAAGAGTCAGAACAAAAGGGAAGTCATTAGAAAGAAAAAAAACAACTAAAAATAAAAAAGGAGATGGTAGTATGCTTCTATCTGCAATCAGACTCCATAGTTCTTTCTCTGGATGTGGAAAGAATTTTCCATGATGAGTCTTCTGGAATTGTCTTAGATCCTTGCATTGCTGAGAAAAACTAAGTCTATCAAAATTTGTCATTGCACAATGTTGCGGTTACTGTGTACAATATTCTCCTGCTTCTGCTCACTTCAGGTTCTCTTCAAACATTATCCTTTATTCTCCTTAAATCTTATATATCCACCTTTATTGTTCTTTATTCTATTAATCTTTAAATCAATCAGAATCTGAACCATAACTGGTCATTTATCTTTAAATTTTCCTTATTTCCCCAAATATCTCCAAATTTCTTACTTCTAATTTCAACTGCTAATATACTCACCAGTCTAAAAACCTCCAAGTCACCTGAATGATGTCCTTCTAAATATTGAGCTCAAGTCTTTTAGTCTTCTCCTATCCTCTCACAACCTCCCACAGCAGCTACAAATAGAATGGAAGCAATCAAGAAACTACAACTTAAGAATACATGCTTATGTAGAGACTAAAAATGACACCCTAAATAATAATTGGGTGGGAGATCAAATAACAGTGGTTAAAATAGTGCTTAGAAAATACAAAGTGCTTAATAATTAGATGACTAACAGAAATGATAAAAAAAGATTAAATATAATGATGAGATACCATACGAAAATTGATATGACATAAGCAAAGAATTTCTTAGAGGAATATTGTTACATCTGAAAATATTGGAAAAAGAGAGAGAGAGAGAGAGAGAGAGAGAGACAAAGAGAGAGAGAGAGACAGAACGAATGAATTGAGCATTAAGTTTTAAAATTAGAAAAAACAATAAATTAATAGTCACAAAACAAAGTTTTAAATTAATGGGAAGACAAACCAATAATATTTAAAGCAAATAATTAAATGAACTTTTCAAATATCTCTTTTGACAAGACTAAAAATATGAAATCATTAACTTATTTGATTAGGTAAAAACAGAAAAAATGAAAAAAAAATAAAAATTACAAAGCAGAGAGATATAAATAATCAGGGAATAGTATAACAAATTATGTATCATGAAATTAAAAACTTAAGTGTAATAAAAGAATATCTACAAATACATAAAATAACAAAATTAATGAAGTAGAAAATAAGTAACTAATTTGTCCTTCTTAGATCATTTGAGGAAGTTATAAAGTGCCATCAAATGTGAAAGTTGAATAGGGAAGAAACTCCAGTTCCAGAGGGTAATGCAAGAAATTTCTATCAGAATTTTAAAGAAAACATCATCCCAAAGTTTTATTTTTTTAAAGAGAAAAAGGAAAGAAAATTAAATTCTGTCTTTAATTTAAAACTGAGTAAGACCTTTGATATGCAAATTGACCAAGCAGTAAAACTTCAAACATTGATAAGGGCTTGAATTCAAATGAATCAAGAATTACAATAATATAAAATGATATGATATGATATAATCAGATATGATTATATGGGATATTACATATGATATATGATATTAGAAGATATCATATATGGTATATGTTGTAATTTATTTTTGTACAATGGAATGACTAGTGCCTTAGAATTAGAAGGTCTGAGTTCATATGCTGCCTCTAATGTTTATATCTATGTAACTTTACCTCTTGGAGTCTCAGTTTCCTCATACATAAAATGAAAGTGTTGGAGTTTGTGGTTCCTTCCAATTCTAGATCTATGATCCTAAGATATGTGTATAACTCAACTCATCCCTAGTATGAGAATATTACAGTGGCCAATAAAAGTAATGAACATTTATTTAAATATTAAATAAAACATTGGGACACAAATCATAGCAATAAATATTACAAATCATTTTTACTGAATTGAATTTGCATCAGAAATGCAAAGATAGTTCAATATTAGGAAAATCATTAGCATGATAAATCATATTAGCAACAATTACAAACAAAAGCATCAACAATCAATCAATCCATATGGTTAGTGCCTACTATGAGCCAGAAAAAGAAATAAGAAAACTTGAGACATGTATCAGGGAGACCAAATAGGAGGCTATTTTAATAATAATCAATAGAAAAGATGATTAGGGTCTAATTCAAGTGGTAGGTAAATAGAAATAGAAATCCATTAATAAAGTACATTATTTCCTTATGTTGAAAAATACTAAAAATAAAGGAATCAAAGAAACTTTTATTACTCTAACTCAAAAAGATATGTAGCAAAGCCTAGAGTTATTACTTAAAATAGAAAGAAACAAAAAATTCTCAAAAAGAATAATTATGAACTAAGAATGCCCATTATTACCATTATTACTTGACAGTGCTAGAAATGATGACTATAGCAACAAGACAAGGATATTAAATTAAGCAAATAAATTTAGGTAAATAGGAGGCAATACTATCTTTATTGGTGAGTGATTTTTGAGTTAATAATATAAATCTAGAGGAACTTTTTTCCACATAATTATTTGATTCAACAAAGTATTGGGATACAAAATAAATTATGCCAAATTACATGAATCTCTGTACATTCCAAATAAAAGTAAAGAAGTAAAGATAGGGCAAAAATAATTTAAGAATGCATTAAATATCTGGTAATTTACATACTAAAGCACACAAAGGCTTAGTATAATTAAAACTAGAATGTTATGTGAAAGGTTCACACAAGTCTAACATCTCAGGGAATACTAGCAAAGATGAGAAAGGGAGCTAGAGAAATCGGAGATTCAACAGAACCAAAGAGAAATACCATTAAATTCATGTATCTAGTTCAGGAATACACAAGAAGATTGACTGAATTCTGCTAGGGCATGTGGTGAGGGCCTGAAATCAATGAGATCTATCAAACAGAGACAGGAAAAAAATCAACTTTCAGTAGGTGATTGCCAGGAGATGAAAATGAAGCAAAAATGTGTTGGTAGCCAATAACAGCTTGACTTTTCGAGAAACCTGAAATTAGCACACTCTTTAAAATAGAATTGGACACTCTCAGGGCCATAAAAGAGAATAAAGCCAGCATCCAGATGTCCTGAAATAAGGGATATTTCCAGTATCTTGCCAGAGTTCCAGGAGAGGACAAAATTAACTCTTAGCAGTTAACTATGTAAAGAAACAGAGAGATTTAAGATGCACAAGAAACTTTACCTTCCAAGAGGCCTGTTTAAATATGTTGGAGTCATTTTCAACAGATGATTGCTAAAATTTCAGTGTGAGCATACACACCACAGAAATCATCTAATGCTACAAATCAGAGTTTGATTTATGGACTTGTTGCTTCTCAGACTTAAGTAACTAATGGAAAAGATGTTAATGATTCAGAATAAATTTAAAAGTTTCATGCATGGATATGTATGTGTATGTGTGTAAATATGTACAGATATACATGCACATGTATGTGTTTATACGTATTGTGGATATTTACACATAGATAAACAGGTAGATATAGACATACTGGTTGTTAAATATTTATCAACATACCTTTGCCCAAAGCCTGCCTTCAAAAGGGTTGTATTTGGTCTAAAGTTAATAGTAGACCAACTGAACAAAGAAATGTAGATGGCTCAGAGGTCAGTGCAGAAATCAGGCCACCAGGAGAGAGTTTATGTTCAGATATTTAGTGTAGATAGACAGAATCAAAGCATCCTTTCTGATATCCAAACAGGAGACATTTATCTCATATTGCAGTAGTGATTCTTTAAAATGTTTAGTCAAATCCTATTTTGTGGTTTTGATAAATAATGGTAGTTAATGCTTTATTTATGAACTCTAGTATAAGTGCTTAAATACAGTAGGAGGAAAAGTGGTTTAATGCTTTCATCTTACTTTTTGTCCAAAGTGAACAAGTATTAGACTCTTGTTAATAATTATTAACAATTGATAATTGTTAATAAACTAATGCCAATGCCAGTAATATAACTGATAGTGATATAATAAAATATTTTAATTATAATTATTATTATTTGGTTCACAGAGTGATGGAGAGTTCTGGTTATTAAATTTGCTTGTTTTATTGCTGTTGGCCCTGAAATGTGTGTAGCCTCTTGCTTGTTATTATTAGATCAGGAATATATAAAAGAATTGAACTACTACTGAAATTTCATCTTTTCCTGATTGGTTCTCAACAATATTCTTTCTGTTGATATTGTTGCTTTGCTTTTGTTTTTGATTTTTCTGCTTATGTGATTATATGTTTATTTTTGTTCTTTAGAGCTGTAGCTGGTAATTGGAAACTAAAAGAATGATCCTCATTGTGCTGAGTTGATAATTTATGAAAATTACTTTTCTTTGATGGACATTTAAGCTTAAAGCTGCCATCTGTTTTCAGTGCAAGGGGAAGAAATATCCAAGGTCTAATGATATTAATAGAAGAGATGAATGCATTTCATAGAGTTAGATCCCATTATACTCACTACTGTGTGTAGTTCCTACAGCTGAGAAAAAAAAACCGTAAGGGGAAATTTCATTCATTCATCACTTCAAATTGCTTTAAATAAAATGAACAAAACTTGTAATTTTACATTTTTTCTTGCTTGATATGGCAGGTGACTGTAAATGAATGGAATGATAATCTAGGCTCCAAAGCTGAAATACACTTCTATGAACCTCTCCCTTGGTGTTTATGTCAGCCTTTTCTTCTAGTCTCAGCAGCTATGAATAGGTTATTAGAGTTTAACATATTGTTGCCAGAAGGCCACATTTTTTTTCTGTTCCAATGTTCATAATTTAAGTAATGGAAAAAATGAAAAAAATGGAAGCAAGTATAAAGAACCACAGAAATATAAACCTACACAAATAAATCAGTTCTAACTTGATGCTAGGATGGTATGGTGATAAAAGTATAAACTAAATTCAAATCTCTTCTTTGCTGGGTGACCTTGGGCAAATAATTTCACCTCTGAGGATCATATTTGCCTGGACTACTGCAAAATTTCCTTATTGGCCTCTTTTACATCTCTTCTTACTTCAATTCATCCTCTACACAGCTCCCAGAGTGGTTATACTAGTGTACAATCTGATCATGTCATTGCTTTCCTGAACACACTCCAATGGCTTCTTATTAATTTTAGGATCAAATATAATTTGGTACATAATTTAAACTCTTTAATTAACTAGTACCAAATTATCATTTGAGCCTTACTATACATTACTTGCTTTCATGTTCCCAACAATATAATCAAAGTAGCCTTATTACTGTTCTACAATTAAACTCCAATTCTCATTTCTGAATCTTTGCATTGATGTCTACTATGCCTGGAATACACTTACTCTTTACCTCCACCTGTTAGAATAGCCAGAGTCCTTCAACATTCAACTTAGGTGTCAACTTCTAAATAATAACATTCTGGGCTCTCCACAACTACTAGTACTCTCCTCTGATCATCTTGCATCTCTTTTTAAATACTTATATACATCTAGCATTCCCCAATACATGTAAACCCCTAGAAGTTAGGAACTATTTTAATTCTGTCTTTAACTCTCCAGGGCTTATCATAATTGATCTGGTATAGTGGTTGCTTAATGCATTCTTGTTGATTGATTTACAAAATGAGGGTGTGGGAACAGATGATCTTCATTGTCCATTCCGCTTCTATATTCTGCAATACTCTGTTAATAATGTAATAAACTATAAAAGAAAAAAAAAGCTTCTCATCCTCTTCCTCCTCCTTCTCCACTTCCCTCTCTTCTGTCTTCCTCCTCCTCCTATTTATTGAAGACACAAATACAAAAAAAAAAGCAACAACAGTTTTAAGGAGCTTATATCCTGATGGGGGAGACCAGACACAAAAGAGAGTGGAGGTCAGAGGGGTCCTTGGTTTAGAAAGTTACAGTGATAGTAAATGAGGCCCTAAGTTTCTCAGAAACAATAACAGAGTACAGGAACTAATGACAGAGTAGATTTCATTATTGTTCATTGTTCTCAAAATGAGCAGTTAGGTGTTAGGAGAAGAAAAGGGGTTAAGAAGGCTGGAGAACACTGTAGAGGAGATTGCTGGAAAATCACAAGTGAAGTGTAGCATGGCTGGGACTTTTCCTAAAATTGTGGTGCTGGAGTCATGATGTGATATAACTATTAGGGAATGCAACTATTTACTACATAAAGTGCATCTCTATATGCATTTATTTCTCTTACATTTACCTATGTCAAAGCAAATAAATGATCTTATTAATATACTCAAATACATAAAATCACTAACCAATCAATGGTTCCCCAAAACTTTGTCTTCTTAAATGATTTTTCTTTTAAGATAAGAGGATTCTCTGTGATTTCAGAAGAGATGGTTGGAAGCCCTCTTCTGACACAAATACTGACAACAGAGATAGTTTGGTACCAACTGTTTTGCGACCAGTCTATGACTGGTTAAAACATAAATCTCAGCAAGTTGTTCTATTCAACAAAAGGTTTCACAAGAATCACACAGTTATAAATTGAAATACAAAGACTGCATTTGAATATAAATCATCACAACTCAGAACTCCACAATGTATATATTACAATCAATCAAAAGATATCTATTAAGCACCTACTATATGGCATATACATACAAAGTAACAAGCTCTATTTTTTTAGGCAATTGGGGTTAAGTGACTTGCCCAGGGTCACACAACTCGTAAATGTCAAGTGTTTGGTCTGAGGCCAGATTTGACTCAGGTCCTCCTGACTTCAGGGCTGGTGCTCTATCTACTGCACCACCTAGCTGCCCCTAACAAACCCTATTTTTAATTCACTTGCCTTGTATGCCACATTTCTTCTTGGAGGGAGATATGCTGTGTTAAAAGTAAAAGTGAATAATTGTTTTACCTTAAAAATAAAATAAAAGTGAAAAATAGAGGGAAAAATTTGTCAATTGAAGTTAACTGTTAATGTACAATTTTCTTTTTTTTTTCTTTTTGGGCAATTGGGGTTAAATGACTTGCCCAGGGTCACACAACTAGTAAGTGTCAAGTGTTTGGTCTGAGTCTGGATTTGAACTCAGGTCCTCCTGACTACAGGGCCAGTGCTTTATCCACTGTGCCATTTAGCTTCCCCTTAATGTACAATTTTCAAAGGGCCATAGCTGAACACAATCATGTAATTGAATCAACTGCCACCAATGCCCTCAGAAGTTGAAGTCAAATTATATAATCCCAAATCCTGCCCCCCAAAAAAGCAAGGGAGGCGTTGGGTATCCTTTATGTCTGCTAATAGTAATATAGTTTTCTTTCATTTGGATATGACAAATCTTAAAAGAAGTGATTTCTATATTTTGTTGTACTAAAGTTCTGCCAACTTCGCTTTGCACTGAACTAGTCATTTGATGAATATCTGCTTTTCTCCATTCATTCATCTATCTATCTATCTATCTATCTATCTATCTATCTATCTATCTATC
>NW_020954585.1:15171740-15197023 GCF_900497805.2 Vombatus ursinus
ATCTATCTATCTATCTATCTATCTATCTATCTATCTATCTATCTATCTATCTATCTATCTCTATTTGTCAACAGTCTTAGGGTGATGAATAAGCTAATGCTCTTATTAAGGCAATTGAATAAAGTTTATAGTATCATATTGCTACATCTCAGATGTACCATTGAAATCACCTAATCCAACCCTCTCTTTTTTTAGCTGAGGGAACTGAGGACTACAGAGGTCAAGTAACTTACTCAAGATCACACAGTTAATAATAATAATAATAATAATAATAATAATGATGATGATGATGTCATATGCTTTAAGATTTACAATGAGATTTACAGATGTTACCTCATTTAATCTTTGCCAAGATTATGAAAGGTAAATTCTATTATTATTCCCATTTTATAGATGAGGAAACTGAGGTATACACTAAAGTGACAGTAGGTATCTGAGGCTGGATTTTAGTTCAGGAATTACTGACTCCAAGTCCAGCAGTCTATTTACTGTTCCATCTAGCTGACTCTGTAGTAAATGATAGAATGAGGACCTGAACCCATGGCCTTTGATTACAAATCTGTGCTGCATGCAGCTGTATACAACACTGCCTCACTTAAGTTGATTATCTAACTTGTAAAATGCAGCAGAATTCAGCAGGGTTTAGTCAAGCAACATGCAATTTTAAACAAAAGGTGAATTTGGCCATGGCAAATGCTACAATTATATAAAAAGATCCAGTAAGGCCCTTGTAAAATTGTCAGTTTCTGGAGGGCAGGGAATGTCTTTCTTTGTAACCCTGTCTCTTAGTACAGTGCCTGACTTATAGCAGGCACTTAATAAATGCTCATTGATTCACATTAGTCACATTTTAACATGGTTATTTTTTCTCATTTTCTTCAAACAAATGAAGGAAAGGCCACCAACAACTCTAGAAGACCATTTCTTAAGTTACATAGGGCTTTAATGCTCTCTGTCAGTGGAGAAAATATCCACACTGATAAAATTTCAAAAGTAGCAAAGTAAATAAAGGGAAAGAGGACCTATATGGTAAGTTTTAATAGCTAAAATGCCCTAGAGGTCTTTCTATTGACCTTGACAGAGAGTAACTGAAAATAGCAAGTGTACAGAAATAATAAGCCATAAGCAGAAAATTATCCAAGTATTTTTAACTATGTCAGTGTATTATTTGAGTTTGGAATCTGCTCTTATTTCATATAAAGTGCTCAGGATGTTTATCAATTAAAACTACTTTTGAAATAGTTGATTGGGAGCTCAGAATGCACTGCCAACTACAATAAACTATTTCATTTATTTAAGGTTCAATACATTTTTTCAGAGAAACTGTTACCATGGCTGAAAATACATTTATTAGGGATCATCAGACTGGAAGAAATAAAACACCTATGAGTCTGACATTCTGGTGCATTTTGTCCTTTGTGAAAGATATTTCAAATTGCAAATGAGGCTTTTGTAGCTCTTGAAAATAAGATCATGTGGATTGAAAACAGAAGATGAGTTTGTTGGTTGTTGTTATTATTTTTCCCCTACCTTGGTGTTTCTTCTCAATGGAAATTGATTCCAGGAAACCATGGGGATTTACAGTGCAGAAGTCTCATTTAAAGCTAATGAATGAAATACTTATGCATTTCACAGTATTCTTTAGTAAATTATATGAAGAAATGAGCATTTTTAGGGAATAGGTGAAAATACTATGAAGTTACTAAGAATTTTTCTTTAAAATATTGTGTTCTGAAATTTTTGTCATCATATCACTTAAAATAAAGAGAATTACTCAAAATGTGTATAATATTCAACATAGTACTCCAATGAATAATAATAATAAACATTTATATAGGGCCCTGAGTTTCACAAAGTGCTTAAAAATAAATTATTTGATTATTTTATGCTTATAAAAACTCTAGGAGCTAGAAGCTATAATTTTCCCCATTTTATAAATAAGGAAACTGTGGCAAATAGGGGTTAGGTTAATTTTCAAGGGTCACACAGTTAAGTGTCTGAAACAGGTTTAGAATCAGGTCTTTTTGACTCCTTAGCTGATGCTTTGTCCACTGTGACATCTAGATGTCTCTTGTAAAATTATACTGAATTACTAAGAATTGTTTCCATGTTCCCAATAGATTTAACATTCCAAAACTCAGTCCTTGAGCAGTTAATGCACACTAACTGCTAGGTGTTGTGAGAGATCTAAAAGAATAGTGAGTCAAATCTTAACCTCAAGGATCTGAAATGTTAAGGAAACTATGCTTATACATACTGAATTTTTTTGAAAAATGAATATTTCAATGGATTAGTGACATCATATATGTATGTGCTCTCTCATGTTACAGAGAGTGACCCAACCATGCCTTCTCATCTGTTAAGATTTTGCTTGTGTCTTTCCATAAATCTTCTATATGAGATAAAACCAACATGCTAAAGCCGTTCTTGTAAATCTTTTAATATTTTATGGGCACATGTACTGCCTATACATTATACTCATTCTATGATTAGCCTCTTCCTTTTCTGGCCATATATCTATGTCATGACCTCCTTTAGGCTACTTGATTTTGGTTGGCAAGATAGGGTAGCCAGTTCATGCCCAAAATTCCTTGCTCTTTTGGATTACTTCTAATTTCAATTCTTCAGAAACTGGTATTTTATTACTTTTAGTCATATAGTATAACTGGAAGAATATTAATTTTTAAAATTACTTTTGTTTCAGGTAAAAGCTTAGGGATGTTAAAAGCATTGTATAGTCATCCAAAATCAGTATACCCATTCCCTTGCTTTTGTATTCTAAACTAGGTTCATTGTGCATTAGTTGTGCTCATCTAAGGTATTCACAGTTTGACTATGAGTTTGTTTTTTTTTTTTTTCATCTAAGTATATCATGGTCTGGATCTTCTCTAATCCATCCCAAATAGCTGTTAAATAATAATCTCAAAGTACTCTACAAGTCAGACAATGCAACTCTTAATTCTCAAGCATAATGACCTAATGTGTATAAAACATTGTAAATTTTGGGAAATACTTCACATACATTGCATTATTTGAGCCTCATGACAGCCTTGTTAGGTAGATAATACACATATTATCTCCATTTCAAAGATGAGGACTTTGATAATGAGAGGTTAAAACACTTCCTTAAGGTGACATACCTAGTAACCATTAAAACCACAATATAAAGCCAGGTCTTCCTAAATCCAAATGCATCGCTATATCTATTAGTCTCTACCTCAAACTTTAGTTGCTCCTGATTACTTCTAGAATAAAATACAAACTCTTCTTTGACATTTAAAATCCTCACAATCTGGTTTTAACTTCTCTTTCCAGACATTTTAATGTTATCTACTTTCATGCAATCTAATTCTTAGTCAAACTCCCCTACTTGTGTTTCTTTATATACAACATTCCATCTCCTGGTGTATTTCTTTACCCTTGTATAGGTAACCTTTAATTGCTAGAGGGTAATCATTCCTGAACTCTATCTTTTAGAATCCCTGACTCTCCTTTAGAGATAAATTTATGACCAATACTAGTGACTCTCAAAGTGTGGTCTAGGTAAACCTGTGGGTCCTGAAATGTTTTCAGGGGTCCATGAAGTTAAAAAAATCTAATATTAACATATTTTAAATTATAAATATTGATAAATATAACTTACATAAAAGCTCTTGGAGGGGGTCCTCAAAATGTTTTTTAGGTTATAAAGGGGTTCTGAGGCAAAACAAAAAAACAACACTTTGAGAATCTCTGATCTATACTATTTTTTTCTTTTACAATTTTATTTTTTATTTATTTTTAAAATCCATTAAAAAATTAAGTTCTCAAGTGTCTCTCTCCTTGCAGGTACTCCTCTACCCATTGCTAAGGTAGGAAATATGACATTTATACATAGTAATATATAATATTTATGGTATATGACATATATGTGTGTATGTATGTATGTATGGTAATTTTACATGTGAAATTATGCAAAACCTTTGCATATTAGCCACATTGCCATTTTTTTAAATTAAAGAAAAATAAGGAATGTGAAAAAATAATGCTTCAATCTGAATTCAGACTTCATCAATTCTTTCTCTGAAGGTGGATAGCACTTTTCATCTGTCTTGGGTCATTTTATTGATCAGAATAGCTAAATCATTAATAACTAATTGTACAATATTGCTTTTATTATGTACAGTGATCTCATGGTTCTGCCAATGTTACTTTGTATCAGTTCATTAAAGACTTCCCAGGTTTTTCTGAAGCCATCTTGCTCATCATTTCTTATAACACAATAGTATTCCATCACAGTCATATATTACAACTTCTTCAGCCATTACCCAATTAATGGAGAGTGCCTCACATTTCAATTCTTTACTGACACACACAGATCTGCTATAAATATGTGTGTATATATATGTGTGTGTGTGTGTGTGTGTGTGTGTGTGTGCGTGTATAGGTATATATATTTATATACATAGGTTATTTACCTTTTTGTCATTTACCTTTTTTAAAAAGATCTATTTGGGATACAGGCCTAGTAGTGATATTGCTGGGTCAAAGGGTATACACAGTTTCATTGCCTTTTGGCCATACTTTCATTTTTTTTTCTCCAGAATGGTTGAACCTGTTCACAACTCTATCAATAATGCATTAATTTCCCAATTTTTCTGCATCACTGCTATTTGTCAATTTCCTTTTTTTGTCATATTAGCCAATTTGATAAGTGTAAGGGGGCACCTCAGTATTATTTTAATTTGACTTTCTTTGATCAATAAAGATTTTAAGGCATTTTTCCACATACCTGTAGGGAACTTCATTTTTTGTCTCCCGAAAACTGCTTGTTTATATGCTCTCCACATTTGTCAATTATTATTACCAGTGTTCCAATTTTTCCCACATCTTCTCTGACATTTATCATTTTCCTTTCCAATCATATTAGCCAATCTAATCTGATAGGTGTGAGGTGGTCCCACAGAGTTGGTTTAATTGCATTTCTTGAATCCAGTGATTTAGAATATTTTTTCATATGTCTATAGATAGCTTTAATTTCTTCATCTGAAAACTGCCTAATCATCTCATTTTACCCTTTATCAATTGGGGAATGACTTCTATTATTATAAATTTGAGAGTTTTTTTTTTCTAGCACTGGATGCAAGATTCAGATGCTTTGCCCGTACTGGAATTTGGGTCACAGTCTTGGGTGACAGTGCCTGGGAGAGGGGGAGCAGTAATATTCCAGAGCTTGTGCCAACAGTAGAGGAGGGACCCCATCACAGTTCCAGAGCAGAAAAGAGTTCTTGTGGCCACTCACAGACTAGACCATGGGCCAGGTGAGTAGTAAATGCACCTCTCCTTAGATCATACCCCCTTGGAAGAACTGAAAACACACAGATCCTTAGATGTATCTCTAAATATAGTTACATAAAACCCTTGAAGTTTGGAACAGCTTGCTCTCCACTCTGGAAGCACCTCCCCACCCTTTAACAAAGAGGGAAAAGTAAAAAAAAAATAGACTGGAAAAATTAGCAAACAACAGAAAAAAATTCTGACTATAGAAAGTTACTATGATGACAAGAAAAATCAAAACATACTCTCAGAAGAAGCCAACAAAGTCAAAGTTCTAGCATCCAAAGGTTCCAAGAAAAATATGAATTGCTCCCAGGCCATGGAAGAAATAAAAGGGATTTTGAAAATCAAGTAAGACACCAAAAAAAAAAATCAAGTAAGAGAAGTAGAAATGAGTAATGAAAAGAAATAATGAAAAAAAAAGTCAACAACTTGATAAATGAGACACACAAAAAATATTGAAGAAAATAGCACCTTAAAAAACAGAGTAGGACAAATGGTAAAGGAGGTAGAAAAAAAACAATGAGGAGAGAAGGCCTTGAAAAGAAGAATTGGCCAAATGGAAAAAGAGGCACATAAATTCACTGAAAAAAGAAAAAAAATTTAGAAATTGGAGTTTTGAAAATGGAATTTAATGACTTTATGAGAAATCAAGAAATAAGACAAAACCAAAGGAATGAAAAAAAAATAGAAGACAATGTGAAATATCTCATTGGAAAAACAACTGACCTGGAAAATAGAATCAGGAGAGATCATTTTAAAATTATTTTACTACCTGAAAGCCATGATCGAAAAGAAAAAAAGGAGCCTAGACATCATCTTTCAAGAAATTATCAAAGAAAACTGACCTGATATTCTAGAACCAGACAGTAAAATAACAATTGAAAGAATTTGCTGATCACCTCCTGAAAGAGATTGCAAAATGAAAACTCCCAAGGATGTCATAGCCAAATTCAAGAGTTCTCAGGTCAAAAAGAGAATGTCACAAGTAGCCAGAAAGGAGTAATTAAGGTAGCATGGAGCCACAGTCAAGATAACACAAGATTTAGCAGTTTCTGCATTAAAGGATTGGAGGGCTTGGAATATGATATCCCACAGGGCAAAGGAGCTTGGATTACAACCAAGAATCACCTACCTACTCAGCAAAACTGAGTATAATCCTTCATGGGAAAAAATAGATATTCAGTAAAATAGAGGACTTTCAAGCATTCTTGATGAAAAGATGAGAGTTAAATAGAAAATTTGACTTTCAAGTGCAAGAATCAAGGGGAGATTAAAAAGGTAAACAGGAAAGGAAAATCATAAGGGACTGGATAAGGTTAACTGTTTACATTCCTACATGGGAAAATAATGCTTTTGACTTATAAAATCTTTCTCATCATTAGAGTAATTAGAAGGTGTATATATGGACAAAGGACACAGATGTGAGTTGAATATGAAGGGATAATAAATACAAAAATAAAATTAAGAGGAGAGAAAGAAGAATGTGCTGGGAGAAAAGGGAAGGGAGGTGTAGAATGGAGTAAATTATCTCACATGAAAGAGGCAAGAAAAAGTTTTTACATTGGAAAGGAAGAGCAGGGGAAGTTAGTGGAAGTGAGTGAACCTTACTTTCAGCAGAATTGGGTCAAAGAGGAAATACCATTCACTTTCAATTGGGTATCGAAATGTATCTTACCCTATAGAAAAGTAGGAGGGAAAGGGGATAAGGGAAGATGGTGGTGTAATAGAAGGGAAAGCAGATTGGGGTAGGAGGTATTCAGAATCAAAACACTTTTGAGGAGGGACAAGGTGAAATGAGAGAGAGAATAGAATAAATGGGGTGGGGAATTGACTAGAGGGAAATATATTTAGTCATCTTAACTGTGAAAAAAATGAAGAAAGTTTCCCTGATAAAAACCTCATTTCTCAAACATATAGAGAGCTGAGTCAAATTTATATAAAAAAAGAACCATTCTCTACTTGATAAATGATTAACAGATATGAATATTTTTCAGATGAAGTAATCAAAACTAGCTCTAGCCATATTGAAAAAGAAATATTCTAACTATTGATTGGAGGAATTTAAATTAAAACAATTCTGTGGTACTGCCTTATACCTATTAGATTGGCTAATAGGACAGAAAAGAAAAATTGCCAGTGGTGGAGATGCAGGGGAAAAATGAGAAATTAATGCATTGTTGATGGAGCTGTGAATGGATTTAACCATTCTGTAGATGAATGCTTGCATACCCTTTGATCTAGCAATACCATTATTAGGTCTGTGTCCCAAAAGAGATAAAAAACAAAATGGAAAAAGACCTATACATACAAAATATTTACACAGTGCTTTTCTGGTGACAAAAATTTACTGAGGGGATGCCCATCCATTGAGGAATGGCTGAAAAAATTGTGCTATGTGATTGTGATGGAATACTATTATATTTTAAGAAATGATGAACAGGTTGCTCTCAGAAAAAACTGGAAAGACTTTGATGAGCTGGTGCAAAGTGAAATGTACTGTGTACAAAGTAACAGTAATATTGTAAGGTGAATAGCTCTGAATGACTTGGCTATTCTCAACAATACAATGATTCAGGGTAACTCACAAAGACGTGATGAAAAATGCTATCCATCTCCAAAGAACTGATGGTGTATGAATGCAGATTGAAGCATACCAATTTTTTTTTGCTTTATTTTCCTAGAGATCTTTTTGTTAGATGTTTTCTTTCACAATGTAACTAATATATAAATATGTTTTTTCATAACTACACATGTATATAACCTCTATCAAATTGCTTCCCTCTCAATGAAGGTGATGGGGAGGGAAGGACAGAGAGACTTTTGACCTTGAAATTTTGGGAACAAATGTTGAAGATTGTTTTTGTGTGTGACTGTGGAAAAATAAAATATTAAACAAAAAATAGATTCACTGTAACTTTTTATTTCGTGTTTTTTCATCAGGATTCAGCCTGGTACATTTTCTAGATCTGTTGGGGAGATTGTGGACAAGGTGACACCAGACTCTTTTCTACCACACCGTTATCTTTGATTCCTGCCTTATTTAAAAAGTTTTGTACGATTTTTGTTTATGTATGGGAAAATATTTTTTGCAAGAAAGCCTTTACAGGGGGAATATTCGCTTTATCATTTTTTTTTGTATTCAGTAAAATAAGGAAGATGTGATGCTGTATTCTCTGTACTTCTCTGCCAATTGTGTGATGGTAAAAAAAAAGTGGTCTGTTGTAAAATATCATTTAGAGATGTTCTTTTTTCATGTAATTATCAATGATGTCTTTAATAAAAATGTATATTATTCTCATAATGACTTGGTAGAGATAGGAAAGTAGGCATATAAGTAAAAGCTTAATTTTTTTTGGTCAATTTTGTCAATAATAATGTTTTTTTCATATTTTAGTCCCTTCTCTTTCTGCTCCATTGAGAATCTATTTTTTGGTAACTTCAAAATTCTGTTGCCACCATAATAGACCTCCATTTACACTTATTCTAGTTCACTCCTCTTCTCTTCATTATTTTCCTTAGTAGCATTTCTATTTTCTCACACAGCATATCAGAGATTGCATGTTAAGAGTTTGAAGGTGGTCACTCCAATGACATTGATGGAGAATTGTATTTGTAATAGAAGTCTTTAGAGATTATTCCATTGTTTTTTCATCTGTTCATAGCTCTTCTATTTTCACTCTTAAATGCACTCTGGATGATATGACTTAATTGCTTCATTACTCACTAAGCCTATTCTAAGCTTATTTTCTACTCCAATGATTCCTGCTATTTTATTAAATGCTATTGCTCATAAACTTCCACCATCCCCTTCCTTAATCTTTAAATGTGTTAAATTTTGGTCTAAACTGATATTAACCTTGGCTTTCCGTATCTGTCCACCAGCACCAACATTGTTTGCTGCAGACATTGTTTCCAGACTATTTTGGTCTTTTTCCAGCTATTGATTTCATTTAGAAATGATGGCATTCAATTTTATTATCTAGTCTTTTATCCAGTTCTCATTTGAAGATTATTAATTGCTTGTTTAAATAGGTTGAATCGCTATGCATTATCTTGTCTTCTCATAATAATTTCTCCTAGCTTGGAATTTTTTTTAATCTTTGCTCTAGCAAGTCCATATTCTGAATATATGTAGATGATTCAGGAATGACTCCCACATAGTCAACAGTAACATTTCTCATATAAAACACTTTCTATCCTCTGACACTGCCATCACTTTATGCCTGTATTATTATAACAGTCTTCTGGATTATCTTTCTGCCTCTTTTGTCTACACGGTAGTCCATCCTTCACTCAATTATCAAACTGATATTTCTAAATACAAATATGACAATGTCCATTCCCTGTTCAACATTCTTCACTGACTCACTCCATGATCAAATATAAAATCCTATGTATAACTTTTAAAGCAACTGTCCACTTGATCTCTTTCTTTGTTTCCATTATTGTTATGCTTCCTCTCCTCCATGTACTTTATGATCCAAAGATACCAACTTCCTTGTTGTTCTTCACACAAAATATTCATCTCCCAGACTAGTGAATTTTCACTGACTGTGCTTCATGCCTAGAATTGTCTCCCTCTTTATTTCTGTGTCTTGGTTTCCCACACTTCCTTAAAACCTTAGTTTATATTCCACTTTCTTCAAAGAAACCTTTACTGGCCCTCTTTAATGTTAATGCCTTTCTTCTCTATTTATCTTCATATTTGTGCAGGGTTTTTGCCTGTTGTCTTCTCCATTAGATTGCAAACTTCTTGAAAACAGAAATTACTCTTGTTTTTTCTTTTGTATCTCCAGTGCTTATTATAATGGCTGAGACATAGTGGGCCCCTAATGAATGATTTTTTTTTTTACTTAACCTGAATCTTAGCTATTTCTTATTTTTAATAATTATTTTATTGAGACATTTTACTAGCTCCATCTGACTTTTTTTCAAGGACATGTTCATAATTTATTGGTGTGAGGATTTTTTCTTATATTCCACAAGCTTTTGGACTCTCTTATTCCTTACTTGATCTTCTTGCTTCCCATCATATTTCTCTCTATCCTTTATTATGATCACCTTTGTTTAAAATCACTTCTGTCTCTTTGCAAATAATTATCATTACCTGTACAAGTTTACAGATTACCACACAAAACTATTTCTTGTTATATTTTGATATATAATAAAGTCAATTCTACCTCCTTCTTTATTTGTCTCTCCAAGAACCATCTGTAAGCAAAAGTCATAGAGTGGTGTGAATGAGGTTTTGCACCAAGGTGTCAAAATTTAAAGGAGCTTATTTTCTCCTCGGTGTCTTTCTACCCTGATATACCTAAATTCCTCTGATCCTTCCAAACTGTGGCTATGGGATCCACAGTCCTACCATTCATACTTTCATGCCTAGATCCTAGTCCAATATCCATAATTTCAATATTCTCTTCTTCCAAGAACCAGATTCAGAGACCAGCACCACAACTATAATAATCTTCTCATTATATCTTTGGGTGAAAGGATATGATTGTTATTACTTCTAACTCCATTACTGTATCCTGTTTACTAACTCTTCCCTTATACCACAACTCAGAGATTTGATTGGGAGTTTGTGAATGGGGAATCAGAAGTCATTGTCTATTCTGTTGGGGACCAAGCCATATTCTCTATTGATAGGTCTATCTTGCCTTAGTCATGATTGCATTTGACTTCCAGTGGCTTGGAATTCAAAACCAATACCTTAAGTGAGTCACTCAATGAACTAATACTTCATGCTTTTTGCCTCTGCAGCATTAGTCAGCCCTCACTTCCCATGGTAGCAGACTCCAGAACTTTTAGTTTTGCTTGTACTGTGAGCTTTCCTTCTTTTCATGTGCAACTTCCCAATTTCTGATTTTTTAATTCATAATAAAAATATCAAGATTACATATTTCTTCCATTATTAAGTCTACTTATTGGTAATTAAATAGGTATATCATATATATAATTTTAATCCATCAACTTTTAAGCATTTATTAAGCTCCTAGCATGTGACAGGTACTTCCTTGAGGACTGGATTAAAAGACAAAAATGAAACAGTAGTTGTCTTCAAGTTGCTTCTGTTCTAATGAAATGTTAAAGTTCAAACAACTAATATAGTGTTTATAAACAGTCTAAAAACTGTATGATGATTAGCACCCTTCTGACACTTGTTTCACCGTTCTGTCATTTATGTTGTACACAGGGCTCACAAAGACCTGAAGACCATTTTGTATTTTCCTGTGTTTCATGGGTTGCCATGACCAAAGAATTAATCACTTAGTAGACAGACTATGAATGATTAACATCTTTGAACTTATCCTGGTTGGTTCTTGGAAGGCAGACCTAGTCCAGAACCATACTAGGAAATTTATACAGTGAGATAAAATCTTGTAAATGGAATTATAATTAAAGTAAAACAAAAATCAAGCAATTCTTCTGCAATTAAATGTCCAGAAGATTCTAGCATTTGTAAACATTAACCACATAAATGCAAACCATCTTTATTAAGAGCTCATTATTTATTGGTCTTATATTTGAGAACCCAGGACCTTAGCCATACTCTGATGAGCCATTGCCATAGGGCTTTATAAATGATGTACATTGAAATTTAAAAAAAAAAATTCCTCTGCAGAATTCTATCCAATCATAACAACAAGTGAATAAGTCAGACTTGTAAATTGTGTTTGAGAAAGACTGGACACATTCCAGGATTAAAAAAAAAATGTTTCTTGCCTTTAGATCTTTGATAATTATGTCACTTAAAAAAACAAGTTAGCACAAAGCATTAAAATAAATGCATTGTTGATGTATTTTAAATGGTTCTTGCATTCACAACACACAGATACATAATTATCAACTCCTAATTTGTGTGAATTTGAAATGTACATAAGGCTAATTAGTCATCTATTACATTTCATAATTAATTGATGATGAATATTTCATATTTTTAAAAAAGAAAAGGTTTGGGAAATGTTTCAAAATTCTCAGATTTACTAAAAGAGCCTATAAAATGTCACTTAAATTATTGATAGGAAAACAATGGAAGATGGTGCCTATCTTTTTTAATAGGAATTATAGTAATAAATACATAAAAAGGAAATACTTTCCAAGGCATAGCTATGCCTCAGGTTTTCCTGGTTTGCATCTGAGAGATATAGTTTAAACCTGATAAATTAGCCACACTACACTACCTGATGAGAGATTTTATATTTTCCATAGAAAGTGAGTTTATCAGCAATTTAAAATGTTAAACAGAACTGATGGATGATACTGAAAGCACATAAAAATGGTCATATTATCCTGTGGAAGATATTGTTTAGCTTACCCTACCAGATGGAAGATATGGATCATTCTTCTGTAAATATAAATTAGAAAATTGGCACGGAAGCAATAAGCAGTAATGATGAGGGACTTTATAGATAAAAAAAGAGCAATAATAAACAATCATATTAATCTTAAGAGAGATGGTTTCCATTTGAGTACTGTTTTAATGTTGACAAATGCTAGAATCTTCTGAACATTCAAATGTAGAAGAATAGCTTGATTTTTGTTTTACCTTGATTATAATTCCATTTACTAGGAAAAAAGAAAATGGTGAGGGTAGTCGCTATTCCTGACTTTATTCTAGCCAACAAATAAATATGATTTTGTTGAAACAGATGTGATAAGAGTCTTGGAGGAAAGTAATAATGTCATCTTGAAGTTCATAACAACCAAGGAAAGAAATTAAAAACATCACTAGATGTGGATCAAATAATTTGAACTCACTTTTCACAGAAGTTCAAAGAAATAATAATGATCCCATGACAAAAAACTCCAAAGAGGAAGATGGCTTACAAGAATCACAAATATAGAGCTCAAACTGTCCTCAGAGATCATCTAGTGCATTTTACAAATGAAGAATCAATGCTCAATGAAGTTAAATGACTTGCTAATATCTGATAACATTTACAACCTGGTAAGTATATTAGCCAATATTCAATCCAAAGTTCTCTGACTACAAATCTTTCCACTGAAATACATTAACTCTCAAAAGTGCCAAAATAAATATTTATAATGCAATCACAAATTTAATCTGATGAGAAAAGTGGAGGGGAACATGTATGATGAAATTTCAGATTTTATAATGTTCTACAGGTTTTTTTTAACTAAGCCTCAAACAGAACTATGAGATCAACAGGTGTTGCATAATACTTTGGTCAAATGACATAGTACTAAAACATGTAGAATTTTTTCTCCTATTCTATCAAAGAAAATGGAATTCAAATTATAAATGATATCAAAAAGTTAATGACATTGAACACCCAAGTTAATAAGTCAATATTGACAAAATGTTGTTGTAAATGAGTTTAAATTTCTAGGCCAAAAGAATTGCATTGCAGTTTAGTAAAAGTAATGATAGATGTGATTGCTTAACCACTGACTGCAAGCTGTAAAGAATCCCAGGGAACAGAAAGAATATTACAAAAAAAAAAAACAAACCTAGAGATGGAAAAAGATGTTCAGAACATAGCATATGACATCTAGTAGGTGCTTAATAAATACCGAGAAAATTATTGATTGATCTAGGCATTAAAAGCAGAAACTACAGATTGTTGGACTTTATGAAAATCTGTAACACATTTATATAATAGATAATTGAAGAAGTGGATTATATGCATATAGGGAAGTAGTAAATATTATGAACCAGTATGAAAATATTGAGAACCAGTGGTGTCAAACCAGCATATCTTTTTTTTTAAATAATTTCTATGTTAGTTAATTAGGAAAATGTTTTATATAGGACTTTAGTAAAAATTTTTTGGGAAAAAAATCTTTCATGATATACTTTATATGAAAGTGGAATTCCTATGAATTTTATATGAATGTGGAGTAGAGGATAGTGGAACTAGGTGTATTGGGAGCTCCTTGAATAACCTTACTCAAAGACTAATTAATGACATGTAGAAGGGAGTTCTCCAAAGACCTGCCACAGGAATTTTTCCTAACTCCTGGCCTGTTGAACATTTTACCAGTGTTTTGTCTGACAATGCTTATCAAATTTAGAGAGGACATATACCCTAAAAGGATAGATAATATTTTAGAAAAATAGAATCATTATTAAAAAAAATCAAGGTTAAGATTATATTGCAAACCCAATAAGATAAAATTTAACAAGTATAAATATGAAGTTCTCTACTTTTCCTCAAAAATCAACTGCATATTTGCAAAATGGAAAAAATGGTTAGACAGTTGCTTATGACATAGTATAATTTAGAAATTCAAGTTAATGAAAATTCAGAATGAGAATATCTAATATGATAAGCAAAAAAACATAATAACATTTTATATGAATAGCAATATAATGTTCAGAGTAAGGAAGATAACAATTCTATTATATTATATTCTAGTGATACCTTGCCTGAAGTATTATACTCAATCCTAGGTGACACATTTTTAGAGGAATATTGCAAACACAAGATCCCAATCAGAGAAAGCGATTCAGATGGTAGGATAAATTATTTTTTTTCACGTGAGGATTCCCTTGAGAAACTAGAGGTGCTCAGCCTGAATAATAAAAATTCTTAAAGGAAATACAACCATTATCTTAAAAAATTTGGAAGACTTTAATGTGAAGGGATTTATAAAAACATGGAATTTGAGGTTGAAGGGAGCTCAGAGACTTTTGTAGACTCTCCTATGAGATTACTTCCAAGTTAACATGTGTATTTTTTTGTTTGTACATTAGACTGTAAGCTCCTTGAAAGCAGGTACTATTTCTGCTTTTCTTTCTATCACAGGCAGTCAGCATCTGACACATAGTAAAGGCTTACTAAATAATTGTTGATTTGACTCTAAAACATCCCTAAGTAGTAATTGTCAGCTTTAGTTAAAAGTTGCTTCAAGTTAGAAAAAAATTCCACTAACCTCCCAAGCAACCCATTCTACTTTTGATTTACACATTTTTAGGAAGCTTTTCTTTGCTTCAAAATTTGCCTCTTCATTATTTCCACCAATTACCCCTAGTTCTACTCTCTTATAACAAAGAATAAAAATAGGAGGAGGAAGAAGCATTTCAGGAAAAAAAACCCAATTAAGTCAAGCAATGTATGTGATTTTGAGCATCTATAGATGACCTCCTTTACTGAAAGAATGAAGGAAACTGCATTCTCATAACTTTTGATGAGGATCAAGTTTGGGTATTATGATTAAAAAGTATTAATTTTCAATTTTGGTGGTAGCTCCTTTCATTTACATTGTTTTGGTTTAGGTATATATGGATTCCTTGATTTGTTTACTTCATTTTGCATTAGTTAATATAAATCATCTCATGTTTGTCTGCATTTTTTACATTTATTAAGTGATTATGTAATATTGTATTATTTTCATATAGTACAACTTAATGACTCACCATTTCATGGACATTATTTTGTAGTTTTCTGGTACCATTAGACACAAATTTTATCTAGTTATTATTATGGTAATTTGTGTAGAGATCTTAAGAATATTTGCTTATTTTTATAAGTCTTTTAAAAATTTTCATTAAGTATATCATTTGATTCTCTACTAGACTATAAGCTTTTGATGGCAGAAGCTGCCTTATTTCATCCTTGTGTATATTGTGTACTAAGAACAGTTGAACCAATTAAAAATTCTGCCAACAGTGGGGGAAAATAATTTAAAAAGGGTATCAATTTTCCCACATTCCTTTAAAACTTTTTTCATTTTCACTTTCTACTACCTTAGCCATTCTTATGAAAGTGAGATGCTATCTCATAATTATATTAATTTGTGTTTCATTGATTATTAGTGATTTAGAACATTTTATATGATTATCAATTTCTTTGATTTCTTCTTAAATTGCTTGTTCATATCTTTGACCATTTATCAATTGGAGAATATCTTTTATTTCTATAAATTTGCCTTAGTTTCCTATATATTTGAGAAATGAGACCTTTTTTTTAGAGAATCTGACTGTATTTTCTTCCCCTGACTCACCTGTTTTCTTTCTAATTTTAACAGTATTGGTTTAGTTTGAGCAAAACCATTTTTTTAATTAAATGCAATTAGAATTACCAATTTTGTCTCTCATGATCCTTTTATCTCTTTTTTGATAATAAATTCTTCCACTCTCCATGTATCTGACAAATATTTTTCCCCATGCTTCCCTAATTTCTTATGATACCACTCTTCATGTCTAAATCATATATCTGTTTTGAACTTTCCTTGGAATAAGGTATGAGATATTCATATATCCCTGCTTTCTGCTAGACTGTTTTCAAGTTTGCCATATTTTTTTTTCTGCTCAAATAATGATTTCTTCCACCAATATAGTGGATCTTTGGGTTTATCAGATTTAAGGTTGCTGTTATAATTTACTTGTGTATATTGAGAACTTTATCTGTTCCATTGATTAATTAGACCATTTCTTATCTATTACCAGATTATTTAGATGATGTATAGTTTGAGATCTGGTACTGCCAGGGTGCACTACTTTTCACTTTCACAGATTCTTTTGATATTCTTGACCTTTTGTTCTTCCAGATAAATTTTATTATTTTTTTCTAGCTTTATGAAATTATCCTTTGGTAGATTAATTGATATGGTAGTGAATGGTAAATTAATTTAGGTGATTTGTTATTTCTAATATATTGGCTTAGCCTATCCATTAGCAATTCTGCATCTATTGGTATAATTTTATTATTTCAATGATTTTTGTTATGGATATAGTCATTTAATATTATGCTTTCTTTCCCCTAATATCAAGCCGGCCCTGCTTTCCTGCTACTAATCTGAGAAAATTGAATTGATTCTGATTCCATTTTGTAATTGATTCTATTCTGTATCATTCCCAATATATTGCTTGTATGATTTATTCTTTTATGCACTCGTTCATTAGGATTAGATTATTTTGTTTCTGTTCAATGTTTAACCTGTGCTTCAAAGGCTTGTAGTTGAAAGCAATTTATATTGCATTTTGGCCTGAAAATATGCATTTAATAATTCCTTTTTTTCTGCATTTGTTTGTGAGTATTTCTTTCCTTAATACATAGTCAATTTTTGTAATACTATAAGTTGTGCTGGGGAAAAGGTATTCTCCATTCTATTCCTGTTCAGAATTCTCCAGAATTCAAATGTATCTAACTTTCCTAAAATTACAGTCATCTCCTTAATTTCTTTCTTATATATTTTATGATTAGATTTATCTAATTTTGAGAGGGAAAAGTTGAGGTCTCCCACTTGAATAGATTTACTATTTCCTCCTGTAATTCATTTTATTTTTCTTTCAAGTATTTGGATGCTATGCTATTGGTTGAATATATGCTTAATATTGATATTAATTCATTTTCCATTGTACTTTTTGTCAAAATGTATTCTCTATGAACATCTTTTTAAATTAGGTCTATTTTTATTTTTGCCTTACATGGGATCATGATTGCTAAACCTAGCTTTTTAAAATCAGCTGAAGAACAAGACATTCTCTTCCAGTTCTTTATTTTAAATCTATGTGTATCTTTATGTTTTAAGTGTGTCTCATTAACAACATTATTGGATTCTGACTTCCATTCCATTGTACTATCTTCTTCCATTTTTTGGGTGAGTTATCATTCAAATTCACAATTAAGATTTCTAACTCTGTACATCCCACCATCTTATTCTTTTCTATATATCCTTCTCTTTGTTTTTATTATGTCCCCTTCTTAAAAAGTCTGTTTCGTTTCTTGACCACAGCATCTTTTAAAATGTCCTCTCTTTTGCCAGGCCCCCTACCTTTTCATAAGCCTTTTTCAGCCTACATTCCTTGTTGGGTAAGATGAATTTCTATGCTCAGTTGTGTGAGTGTGTAGGTTTTACAAAAGATAAGAAAATAAGAGAAAGGAATGGACAATGCTTGACCCTCTTTTTTATTTGAATTAATTCTAAAAGGGAAGAAAACATGGGTAAACATTGCCCACTCCCCTCTCATTTTACCTTTTATTGTTTGAAAAAAATCAACACCAAAACAAACTTCTTCTTGCATGCCTCTTTTTTGAGAAAATTTTCCCTACCCTTCCTCTCCCTTCCCCCTTCTCTCACAAGTTAGGTGGCTTGGTGTATAGAGTGCTGAGCCTGAAGTCAGGAAGACTCATCTTCCTGAGTTCAAGTCTGGTCTCAGACACTTATTAGCTATGTGACCCTGCAAGTCACTTAACCCTGTATGCATCAGTTCCTCATGTGTAAAATGATTTTGAGAAGGAAATGACCAACTACTCTAGTATCTTTGCCAAGAAAACCCCAAAATTAGGTCACAAAAGATTGGACATGACAAAAAGGATTGAAAAACAACTACAAAAACTATTTAGCCAAATCTTTTTTTTAAGAGGCAATTTCTTCAGTATTTTCATGTCTTGTTTACCAAGTTGTTAATTGTATTTTCATAAATTTCTTACAGTTCTCATTTACTTTCCCATTTTCCTCTCTATGACTCATTTGATTCTTAAATTTATTTTTGGTGCCTCTAAAAATATTTTTCTTTAGCTCTTCTAGGAATCCTCATTAGGTTTGTATCTAATTTGCATTTTTCTTTGAGACTTTACTTGTAGATGTTTAAAATTAGTTGCCTTGTAATGAGTTTATGTCTTGATCTTCACTTTTGCCACACTACCTTTTTATAATGATTATTTTTTGTTATTTTAATTTTTTTTTCATTTTTTTCAGCCTCTTTCTTGGCTTTGTACTTTATGTTAGAGTTGGTTCTACTTTCCTTTCAAGGTGATCCGGGGTAGGGAAGGAAACTCTCTTTTCACAGTAGTTTGGGGGGCTGTGTTTTTTGGTGCTTCCATTCAGAAAGAGGTGTAGTCAACTCTCTCCTGATCTTTGTTTTGGTCCTTACCCATGAAGGGCACTTGCTCCCTTGTGATTGCAGGTATCTTTCTCCACCCTGAAACCACAACTCTGAACTGCATCACGGGAAATGGACTTGCCAATTGACATCCAGTCCTTCTCCCATTGCAAGCACTTGTATATGCCTAAATCTCTTTATGACCATGTGAGCAATCCCTTTATCTTCTCTTACTGTTGAACACTCCCATTACCTCTGCTGCTCTCAATGTCCATAGCTGGTATCATTTTCTCCATACTGTGCATCTCTCTAGCCCTTAATCTAGTGCTGGTTGGCCTCTCCTTCTATCCTTCTAAGTTGCCTGGCCTGGAAAAAAATGAGTCATTTTAACTTTTAGTTGGTTATGCAGATTAGAATCAGAATTGATGCGATTTTTTAAATGTTGTTTAGGAAAGAGGAGAGTTAGCACATGCAGGTACAAGGAAATGGGGCCCTTCCTTAATAAAGACCAAAGTTCAGGATGGGGAGCAGTAACCATACCTCTCCCAATATCAAACCACCTTGTAAGCACCCAAAACTTGCAGAACCCCAGAAGAAGCTCTGAAAATAGCAGCAAAAACTCTGAATCTTGGGACAGTACTTCTCTACATACAGGTAAACACTGTCCAACTTTTAAGGAATTATTTTCTTTGGTGAGTTTTTGTACCTCCTTTTCCATTTAACCAATTCTATTTTTAAGGAGTTCTCTTCAGTTAACTTTTGCATATGTTTTTTTTCTATTTGACCCATTCTGCTTTTCAAGACATTTTTCTCTTCATTGGATTTCTGTGCTTCTTTTACCATGTGGCCTATTCAGTTTTTTAAGGTTTTTAAGGTTATTTTCTTCCGCATATGTATACACACACACACACACACACACACACACATATATACAGCATTTTTTTCTGCTGTTTACTCATTTTCCAGCCTATTTATTGACTTTTAGTTCCGTGCTAAAGTGGGACTCTGCTTCTCAAGTAAAGGAAGCAACGTCCCAAGCTTCAGTTTTTTTTTAGTTGCTTTTAGAGGAAATTCTGGAGACCTATAAGTTTTTGGCTTTTGAAAGGCGGTATGATCTAGAGAGAGGTGTGTTTATTACTCTTCTGTACTGTGGACTGGTTTCTGAGACCACAAGCTCACTTTTCAACCCTGGACCTGTGAGCAATCCTGGTCCCTGCTTCCCTGGAACCACAGACTCTGCTGTGCTAGTGTTCCTTCTCACACTGGGTCTAAGACTTGGATCTGTGACCCAGATCTAATTATAGATAATGCAACAGAATCTTCCCCCTGGAGTCCACAAAGTGACATCTATAAATCTCCCTCTGACCCATTTTTGGATCGCCTTATTGCCTGTGGGCTGAGAGGTCTAGAAACTGTCACTGCAGCTACTGATTCAATCACTCTGAGGCCTGTTCCTGGTTTGCTGGGTCTCTGCTGGTGCAACCTGTGCTGAACCATGCTCCTCTGTCATCCTGGTGCAACAGACCTTTCCAGTCAAACTTCTAAGTTGTCTAAGACTGGAAAATTGTTTCGCTCCATCTTTTTGTAGGTTCTGCTGCTGTAGAATTTGTTTAGAGTTATTATTTAAAAGTATTTGGGTGGATTAGAACTCAGGCCTTTACTCAGCCACCTTGGTTACACTTCAGTTTTCTTAATTATTATCTTTCTTCTCAAATCAACATTTTTCCTTCCTTTCAATTTAAATTTGCTCCCAGATCAGAAGTCCTAGGGTTTTTATAATTTATAATATGCATCTAAAACTTTTTGTTGTTGTTGTTGAGAAGTTGCCTTTCATTTCCCCATTCTTCTGCCTACTTGTGACCCAAATCTAAAAAACACACACACACACACCACAAATATCTACTCTCTATTTTGTATATAACTATACACTAGTACAGCATCATTCTCAGTAGAATTAGAGTTAAATGACAATTTTTGCTTTTATCTTTGTATACCTATCAACTGGAACACAGTTACACTTATTAAATGCTTGTTGATTGATGAATTAATTGATTAATTTCTCTGAAGAATTTGAGAGAGAGAGAGAGAGAAAGAGAGAGAGAGAGAGAAAGCAGGAAGACAATGGAATGACCAATTATAATTTAATGATAATAATGAGATCTCTAAATGCAACAAGGGTATAGCACTGCTAATGTTAGCTGTCTCCCTTTACCATTGTAATACCCAATAAATGTAATCATATGTAATTTGTAAGTAAATTGTAGTGTAGTTAAATTGTGGTATAATTTGGCTTTAATTAATTATGTCAGTTGAATCTATTATATATACTAGTAGATCCTAATCTACTGGTTGAGGGTTCACTGTGGTGCTAGATGTTAGCTTAAATAAGCTTCCTCTTAAAGGAAAAGAGAACTTCAGGACTGGGGTTATAGCTATTCATTTATTTATTTCTGTCATATTTATTAGATAACTTTCCACTCATCAGTCACAGGTTGAAACAGCAAAAATTATTGGAATTGAATAGAGATTACAACTATTTGTGGACTGGTCAAAATGACATAAATTGGTTTTGGCTACAGTGCTTAGTCTGAGTGGTCAAGATCGTGATTCAAGTTATGAATACTGAAAAGTAAACTAAGTTAAAAATTTAAATGTTAAGATCTCTTCTTTGTTGTAGAAAAAGGATTCACTTCCAATAGAGAGATACCCTTAACCTTTATTGGTATTCAGTAAAAGTAGATGCTATTGATATAAGAGGTTAATGTCTGTCACAGTCTGGATATTTTGCAATGACTTTCTTCACAGCATGTTTATTTTTAAAATAAAAGGGTCTTTATAGTTAGTGGAAATTTAATGAGGATTACAACTGACTCACCAGATGCTTACAGCAGGCATTTAAGTAATCCATTAAGGTATATAGTTTGCAGTAAGAGTGAGTACTGTAGCTAAATATACTACAGTTTCAGGTATATTTAATTGGAATTACAGGAGGTTTATTTTTCTAATTTCTATTAATGAAAAGATAAGAAAAAATATTTTGACAGTTTCAAAGGCAGTTTGAAAGTGTTTAAAGTATATATAATGCATGGAGAAAGGTACTATATTGTAGTAGACAGGTGGTCTTGACAGCAGGAAGACCACATTCAAGTGCCTTTTTCTCACATTTGACCCTGAGTAAGTTATTTAATTATCAGGGTGCTAGGCTACTTTCTAACACTATAAGTTAAAGAGAAGAGTATGAGTTGTATTTCTAGAGGTGGTTTCCTCACTTTGAAATTTCTTATATCAAAGAAGTCACAGGTCTAGTCTCTTTTCTAATCCCTGTAGTAAATGACAATTATCTCTTTAATGGCACCATTCAATTTGTCCTCTAAACTTGTGACTTCAACAATGTCACTTTGCTATCTGCAACCTAACATGGCCTTGCTATTCCCATACAAATTGGAACAAAAATAATAAGTCTTGTTTTCAACTAGTAATGATAGTTTTTTTTTAAATGCTCCCTTACATGCTCTGTACTTGAAAAGAATGAAAACAGAGTTTAAAAAATGTGAATGTACCTGAAGTGACATAGGAGAAGTTTGACTCTTATGAGAAGATTGGAAAGTGGAAGAATTTCATAAAAGTGAACTGGTTTTAATTACTTCTGATATGGTAGCCTGCTCTAAAAATAATAAATGTTTAATCTAGAAAATAAGTCAGTGATCCCTAAGGAACAGTATAACTTTAACATTAATAGATCTCATCAGCTTGATTTCACAATTACTTTTTTGACAAGATTGAAAAAAAAATCATTGAGGAGAATGCCATCAGTTTCTCATATTTATATTGTGGTCAACTTGGAAAAGTGTGGGTTAGATTATGGTATAATTACTTGAACTCGGTAATGACTTAATCCATTGGTTAATCAATAATGGTTTAATGTCCACTGAGAAGTGCTCTATTATGGAGTGCCCTCAGGATCTGCCTTTTTATCCCACGCTGGTCATTCAACATTGTTGTCAATGATTTTGACAAGATCATAAGTAGCATAATTATGAAATTTACACATTACACAATGTTGGAAGTAATAGCTAAAATACAGAGTAAGGATCCAAAAGTAGGGGGTGGAGCCAAGATGGCAGAGGGAAAGCAGTGACTTTCTTGAACTCTAACCCAAACCCCTCCAAATACCTATAAAAAAAAGACTCTAAACAAATTCTAAAGCAGCAGAACCCACAAAGAAACAGAGTAAAACAAATTTCCAGCCCAAGACAACCTGGATGGCTGATTGGAAGGGTATATTGCACCAGGATGGGAGAGGAGGGCAGTTTGGCGTGGGCACGCAACCCACAGTGACCCTGGAGTAGGCCTCAGAGGACTGAATTGTGGGCAGCTGTGGCAGTTTCCAGACTTCTCAACTCACGAATGCCAAAGACAACCCAGAAGGTCAATGGGAAAAGTCTGTTACTGCAGTGAGAGAAGCTAGGTCTCAGAAGCCCTGAGGGCAGCAGCTGCCTTCTGAGCTTCCAGCCCACAGACTGAGGGGTAATCAAGTGGCTGATCAGAGGGGGATTGCAAGGATCTCTTTGTCAGGGCTGAGGCAGGAATCTCTTGCTTTACTGGTGCTTAGATCTGGGTCACAGTTCTGAGGGGTGGTCCTGGGGCAAGGAGGAGCGCTGGCGAGGAGGAGCTCTGGCATGGTGGAGCTTGTTGTGGCAGTGGAGAGGAAACACCTTGCCCCTTATCATAGCACCATGGAAGAAGTGACACTTTTCAGGTCCCTAGAAGTAGCTCTGAAAACAGCTGTACAAACCCCCGAATCTTGGGACAGTACATTCTCCACATTGGAAACAGACTCTAACCTTAACAAAGAGTTTAAAACTCAAGTAATTGGTTGGGATCATGAGCAAGCAGTGCAAAAAGAGTCAGACTATATTATCTTACTTTGGTGACAAAGAGGATCAAAACATAGGAGTAGAAGAGAATAAAGTCAAAGCTCTTATATCCAAAACTTCCAAGAAAAATATGAATCAGTCCCAGGCCTTGGAAGAGCACAACAGGGATTTTGAGAAGCAAGTAAGAGAAGTAGAGGAAAAACTGGGAAGAGAAATGAGAGTGATGCAAGAAAATCATGAAAAGCAAGTTAACAGCTTGCTAAAGAAGACCCCAAAAAATACTGAAGAAAATAACACCTTAAAAAATAGCCAAACCCAAATGGCAAAAGAGGTCCAAAAAGACAATGAGGAGAAGAATGCCCTAAAAATCAAAACTGGACAAATGGAAAAGGAAGTCGAAAAGCTTACTGAAGAAAATAATTCCTTAAAAATTAGAATAGAGCAATTGGAAGCTGGTGACTTTATGAAAAATCAAGACAGTGTAAAACAAATCCAAAAGAATGAAAAATTAGAAAACAATGTGAAATATCTCATTGGAAAAACAACTGACCTGGAAAATAGATCCAGGAGAGAGAACTTAAAAATAATTGGACTATCTGAAAGCCATGATCAAAAAAAGAGCCTAGACATCATCTTTCAAGAAATTATCCACAAAAACTGCCCTGATATTTTAGAACTAGAGGGCAAAATAGAAATTGAAAGAATCCACCAATCTCCTCCTGAAACAGATCCCCAAAGGAAAACTCCTAGGAATATTGTAGCCAAATCTTAGAGTTCCCAGGTCAAGGAGAAAATATTGCAAGCAGCCAGAAAGAAACAATTCAAGTATTGTGGAAACACAATCAGGATAACACAAGATTTAGCAGCTTCTACATTAAGGGACCACAGGGCATGGAACATAATATTCTGGAGGGCAAAGGAGATAAAATTACAACCAAGAATCACCTATCCAGCAAAACTGAGTATAATTCTTCAGGGGGAAAATTGGTCATTCAGTGAAATAGAGGACTTTCAATCATTCTTGATGAAAAGACCAAAGCTGAATAGAAAATTTGACTTTCCAATACAAGACTCAAGTGGAACATGAAGAGGTAAACTGGAAAGAGAAATCATAAGAGACTTATTAAGGTTGAACTGTTTACATTCCTGCATGGAAAGATGATATTTGTAATTCATGAGACCTTTGTGAGTATTGGGGTAGTTGGAGGAAAAAAAATATATGAATGTAGATAGATAGATAGATACATAGATAGATAGATAGATAGATAGATAGATAGATAGATAGATAGATA
>NW_020954585.1:15197033-15241583 GCF_900497805.2 Vombatus ursinus
ATAGATAGATAGATAGATAGATAGATAGATAGATAGATAGATAGATAGATAGATAGATGGATGGATGGATAGATAGATAAATGGATAGATATATAGATAGATAGAGATAGAGAGAGAGAGAGAGATAGATAGATAGATAGATAGATAGAGGGCACAGGGTGAGTTGAAGATGAAGGGGTCATATCTGGAGAATAAAATTAGGGGTGAGAGAGGATTATACTAGGAAAAGGAGAAAGGGAAAGGTAGAACAGGGTAAACTATCTCACAAAAAACAACAGAAAAGAAAAGGCTCTTATAGTGGAGGGAAATGGGGGAAGAGAAGGAATAAGTGAATCTTATTCTCATAAGATTTGACTTAAGGAGGGAAGTGCATA
The DNA here is from genome assembly GCF_900497805.2 of Vombatus ursinus. Lineage (NCBI taxonomy): Eukaryota > Metazoa > Chordata > Mammalia > Diprotodontia > Vombatidae > Vombatus > Vombatus ursinus. The sequence goes on from NW_020954585.1 coordinate 15,197,408, forward strand.
CACACTCAATTGGGTATGGAAATCTGTCTTGCCCTACAGGAAAATAGGAGGGTAAAGGAAAAAGAGAGTAAGGGGATGATAGAGAAGAGTGCAGTTTGGGAAAGGGGGTAATCAGAAGCAAATGCTTCTGAGGAGGGACAGGGTGAAAAGAAAGAATAGAATAAATGGGGGGTGTGGGATAGGATTAAGGGAAATAGAGTTGGTTTTTCACAGCATGTCTACTATGGAAGTGTTTTGCATAACTGTACATGTATAGCCTATATTGAGTTGCTTGCCTTTTCAATGAGGGTGGGTGGGGAGTGAGGAAGGGAAAAAAATTTGGAACCCAAAGTTTTAAAAACACATGTTTAAAAATTGTTTTCACATGCAACTGGGAAATAAGAAATACAGGAAACTGGGTACAGAAATCTATCCTGCCCTACAGGAAAAATTGAAAGGGAAGAGGGGGGAGAGATAGCAGGGAAAGCAGACTAGGGGAAGGGGCATTCAGAATGCATGCCATCTTGGAGTGGGGGGAGGGTCAAGATGGGGTGAAAATTTGGAATTCAAAATCTTGTGGAAGTAAATGTTGAAAAATAAAAATAAAAAAAGAATTAAAATCTAAGGGGAGGTGTGCCTTTGATGGCCTTTGAGACAATTAGGAAATGGTTGAACAAATTGTACATGAATGTCATGGGATATTTTTGCATTGTAAGAAATTATGAAATAAATTGTTTCAGAGAAAAAAAAAGAATCCAAAAATAACTCCTGATTCACTTAATTGTTCTTATCATCTAGCCCATGCCTTTTATTTCTTGAATATTAGGATAATTAAAAAAAGACATTGTCAGATACTTTGCTAACATCTAGGTAAGTTAAATCTACTCTGAGCTTATGGCAAACCCATCTAATAACCCCATTAAAATGAATTTTTCTCCTCATTTCTCAGCATGTTTGGAAGTGTTCTTATAGATCATCTGGCTGATTTTACATGATGCCTCCTCACATAATCTATATTTCAACCAAATGAGCCAATTTGTTGTTCCTCTAATTCAGTATTCTACCTCTGGCCTCCATGTATTTGAAAAGGCTATACTCCCCCTTGCCTACATTGCACCCTCTCATGACCTCCACCTTTTAGAATTTCTAGCATTCTTTAAGCCTCAGCCACATGTTCCCCTTACTACAGAACAGCTAGTAATGGTGCCTATATTAGGAGGTGAAGACAAGTTCAGTAAAAGATGGTAGCTTTCCAAAGAGCCCAGAAAAGAAGATACATCATGTGTAGGAGAAACTTCTTGAGGATGTCACAAAGGAGAAAAAACACTTCCCGAAACTAGGACCTATATGTTGCTCCTTTGTGACATATTTTTTTTTTAATTTCACTCTACCTTCCCACAGACTTTACATATTCCATGGAAGAAGATGTTACAGACTTTGGTTGGATTTTCCCTCAATCTTCTTTCTTTTTTACCTTAATAAAAGTTACATAAGTCTGGGTCACTAAAGAATTCTCAATTTATAATCATGCCAAGTGGCACATTAGTAAGGGCTCATCAGCTACAGCTCTAGAAAAGATGTTCTCAATCCCTCAGAGATACTTCTAGAGCCCTGAAGGGATATTATGGCCATACTTTGGGACATTAAATCATCAGTGTGAGTGTGAGTTTAGAGAGTAGTTCCAGAGTATGTGGTACAATTACATGATCAGTTAAAATGTTTTCCTTAAAATGGACTGTCCTAACCAATCATAAATTTGAATATAATGTAGATAGAGTATAAAACTTGTAGTGACACAGACTTGGATTTAAATCCCACTACATGATTTTAGTGGTTGCATAACCTTGATTAAGACACTCAAGCTCTCTCATCATTATTTTCTTCTCATGTAAAATGGGGATAATATTAACTGTAGCACTTGCCTCATGGGATTATTATTAATTATAAATAAGAAAACATTTTTTGCAAATCAGAGTCATATTAATTTTAATCACTATTTTTGCTGAAGAAGAGGACTATTTCATTTTTGTCTCAGCATCTAGTACACTGTCTTGCACATAGTAAAGCTTTGTAAATGCTGATTGAGTTGAACTGAATTATATTTAAAAAAATTCCACAATATCTTTGTGGTCATTTGAGTTCATATGCATAGAAGGGGAAGAGAGTTAAGAGTTGGGAGAGAGGGAAAAAAATATGACATTTTATCTATGGCATCCTGGATGTGAAAAGCACGGGGCTGATGCTTCGCATTGTTTGTGCTAGAAAAATTCTGTGCTAGTTTGAAGCATTGGCAAAGGGAAATTGCATCTCAAGCAATGTTGTAGCTATGTCTAAGTGAATGATGACTTACTTGACAATCATAGCTTACTAGGGAGAAAATTTCCTTTATAAAATCATGAAACACAGAATCCCCTGGTCACCACAAGAGTTCACACAGGTAGCAATAGTTTAGAAATCATGTTTGTTTTTTAGAACAAATGCTGATGTAGGAATTCTATGAAGTGAATTAACTGTCACTTACAATTTTGTTGTATGCTCAGTCATTTTTTACTCTTTTTTTTTTTAGCAGAGGTAGAATTGGACTATAGGGGTCACCCCAGGGATTATGCTACAGGAGCTCCCCTAGAATTTCTCAGGAATTCCAATAACTTGTTCACTCAGTATTTGGGATCTTTGGGAGTGGTGAGTTTCTAGGCATTCTCTGACCTTGTGGTGGGATGATGTTGAAATGACTTGCAGTTTTAGCATGACAAAGAAAATCATGAATGCTCCCTTGTGTTTTCCTCATCAATAAGGAAACCGAAAAAATGATGATGATGATGATGTATATTTGATATTTACTATTTTTCATGGTCTGACAAACAACAAAATCCTGTACTATAAATATGTATCTGAAAATATACTATGGTTGATTAATTTCAGAATTATCTATGTATCTACAATATCTGTAAAAACAGTTTTTTATTAGATGCCCCTGTTCTAAATACTGGTAATCTCCAAGGTAAATAAAGTGAAAAGTTACCAAAGTTTGAAGAGATCTGATCAACGATGTTAAAAATGTATATGGAAAAAATGAGGTTCATATCATTTTTGTCTTATATTGAAATTGTGTTAAAGATGATTGCAATGAATCTAAAGAGGATGAGCATATATACTAATAATTTTGTTCACCTATAAAACAAGGCATTATTTTATCCACCTGTCTGATAATTACAGATTAATAAAAAATAAATGGATAATAGTGGCATAACAATTTGTTCCAGGGGTATTTCTCTGTGAATAATATTAATATATATATAAAAACAAAACAGTAACCATAACAACAACAACAATATTTATTAAACAGCTAGGATCTATGAATGGAATCACAAAACTATCCACCCATGTGCAACATCTGTATGAACTCAACAAAATATTTATCAACAACTCACATGTGTTTATGAATATTTATGGTTGTATATCTACATCTATATTCTGAAAGGCATTATGGGATAGTACATTTAGAATTGACCTCAGAGTCTGAAATACTATCTTTAACACATCCTAGCTCTGTGACCCTAGTAAGTCACTTGATCTATTAATGCTCTTGAAAATTCTTTAAAGCTATACATTTTAGAGAAGGTTCCAATCTTCTTTATTAGAGAATTATTCCAATTCAAGCTTTCCTTCCATAATGGAATTATAGGTTCAGTCTCTATCTGTAGCCCCTACATATCATTTTGACAATAGACATTATAGCATTCCATGTTGTCTGTACTCAAAAGAACAAGGGGAAAAATCTTATTTTTTTACTGGTAAGAACCTTCTAATTTTTTCTCTTCCTTTCTTGTCTATTAACTTAAGGTCATCACTTGAGAACTCAGTAGTGATTAGGTAACATTTAGTCAGGAGCTGCTCCTGTTTTTGGAGCCAAGCTTTTTACTTTGTAGAACAAAAAGAAACTAAAATTAAAAATGGACATGGAGGCTATTTGGACATGATGATAAAAGATAAATTATTACTAGTCTAGAAAATAAGTAAGTAGTTAAGAAAGAAATTATTTTGATGATAACATCTTAAAATCATAATGGTTTAAAAATAACAAGACATGTAGGAAGATATGGAGAAACAATTAAGGAAAAAGGTTTTAGTATTTTTGTCAACATATAGAGAACATTGGATGGGGGGAGGCCAAAACACCTTAATTTTTCCCAAATTTTAGGTAAATAATATTCTTTATCTGCCCATATTTTCAGTGACAATGAGTAGCATTACTTACATGTTGGAATCTCATGGGATTTTTTTTTTATTTCTGAGTCTCTGAGTAGTTTCAAATGCACCCATGCCATGTATTAATGACATAAAATAAAGATTTATGTGTCTTTATGCTGTATTTTTATAACACTTCTTAAATACTGGCTGAATTCAAATTTTCACTTGTATATTGAATCCCCAAAGAATGGATGTTATTCTTGGGGTTCTGGAATAACCTTGTGGGGTCATACTAATAATATTAGAGTCTACAAGCCATCATCAGTGTGCTTGCTATTAACAAAAAGTAGACTTACACAGTTTTTAGTAGAGGCATTTACTATGATAATATAAGAAGAATAGACCATATAAAATATTACATCCCAAAGTTCATGGTGCAGTCTTCTACAAATATAGCATGGGAAGAGCTCATTTAGAGTAAAATGGTTGTGATATATACATGTAGAATAAATGTGTAACAAAGGACAATGCACTACTATTGACATGGAAGTCATGGAAGTCCTTTCTTGCTCCACAAATAATTGTTTTCTGTTTTATAAGAGATTAAATTTCTTGAAGTTTTCTGATAATTTTGCCATGTATTTGTCCTCAAATTATCTCCTGTCTTCTCCTCAGATGCATTGTTTCCTACTGGTTCAGTCTAAAACCATGGTCAATATTCAGGTGGGGAAAGAGGGGTGTACTAGTAAATATTTAATAACAAACTCCAACTATAGTAACACATTTTAAAATTTGTTGTTGTTCAGTCATTTTTCAGTTGTGTCAACCTCTTAATGACCCCATTTGGAGTTTTCTTGGCAAAGATATTGGGATGGGTTGTCCTTTCCTTCTCCAGATCATTTTACCAGGGAAGAACTGAGACAAACATAGTTAAGTAACTTGCCCCAGGTTGTACAACTAGTAAGTGTCTTAGGTGAGATCTGAACTCATGAAGATGAGTTTTCCTGACTCCTGGCCCAGCACTCCATTTACTATGCCACCTAGATGTTCCTCTTTTAAATGTAATCTGCATTATTAAAATTTTCTTCATGACTTTATTTTTCAGTTTGTTTTTCTTTTGTATTCATTTTGTTTCTGCAAAAACTTTTTTCTTAATTTTCTGTAATCAAAATACAGTCAAAATTAGAAAGAAAACAGGAAAATGGGAAAAATTTAAGTTAATTTTTTCCTCATTTATCAAATATATAGGAAATTGAGCCAAATTTACAAAAGAAATGAGCCATTCTCTAATTTATAAATGGTCAAAGTATATGAACTATCAGATTATAAAAGATGAGATCAAAGCTATCAATAGTCAAGTAAAAATTATCTAAATGATGATTAATTAAAGAAATGTAAATTAAAAAAAAAACTTTAAAATACCACCTCATACCTCTCAGAGTAGCTAACATGATAGAAAAGGAAAATGGACTAAAGTTGGAGAAGGTGCAAAAAAAAAAATTGGGACACTAAGGCATTGTTAATGTAGTTGTGAACTAGTCCAAACTTTCTGAAGAACAACTTGAAAGTACAACCAAAGGATTATAAAATTCCACAGGTGCTTTGACTCAGCAATACTTCTACTAAATCTGTATGCCAAAGAGATCAAAGAAAAGGAAAAAGTACCTATTTGCAAGCAAATATTTATAGCAGTTCTTTTTTGTGTTGGCAAAAAAATTGAAACCTGCTCATAAATTGGGGAATGGTTGAACGAGTTGTAACAGAATATGATTATAGTGGAATATTATCAATACATAAAAAATTATAAATAAGAAGGTTCAGAAAAATGTGGGAAGATTTATATGAACTGATGCAAAGTGAAGTTGGTAAAACCAGAAGAACATTGTATATAGCAAAACCAATACTGTAAGGATAATCAACTGTGAAAAACTTAGCTCCTCTTATCAAAACAATCATCCAATACAATTCCAAGTACCCATCATAAAAAATTATGTCTCCAGAGGGAGAACTGATGAACTCTGATTGTAGGTTGAAACACACTTAAAAAAAAAAAAGACAACCTTTCTTTATTCTTTTGGCCTAAAAAGGCAAAAAGTATGTTTTCTTTTGCAACATGGCTAATACTGAAACTTTTTTTTGCAAGTCTTCACACTTCTATAATTAATATCATATTGCTTGCCTTCTCAAGGGAAGGGAGATAGAGAGTTTGAACCTCAAATTTTTATATGAGGAATATTATTTTTTCTTAAAATTGGAAAATATTTCTAAAAAAATAAAATTTATTTAAAAAGAAATTTTATAAATGTAATGTTTGATACTTTTTTAGTCCTTTCTGACCAAACCAGACACTTCTAGAATGCTTCATAGCTTACTTTGATATCACATTCTTCATAGCCATATTAGGACTCAATTTTCTTTAGTCTGTACAATATACTTTGCAGAGTGTTGGGGAACATTGAACCAAAAGAAATGACAAATAATTTTTAAGAATGTTTAGTAATCCAGGGGCAGAGCCAAGATGGCGGAGGGAAAGCAGTGACTGTCTTGAGCTCTAACCCAAACCCCTTCAAATACCTAAAAAAAGTCTCTAAACAAATTCTAAAGCAGCAGAACCCACAAAAAGACAGAGTGAAACAAATTTCCAGCCCAAGACAACCTGGATGGTTGATCAGAAAGGTATATCACACCAGGCGTGGAGAGGAGCGCAGTTCGGCATAGGTGAGCAGGCCACAGCGAACCTGGAGCAGGCCTCAGAGGACTGAATCGTGGGCAGCTGTGGCAGTTTCCAGACTTCTCAAACCCTGAACACCAAAGACAACTTAGAAGGTCAGTGGGAAAAGTCTGTGACTGCGGTGAGAGAGGAGCTAGGTCTCAGTCACAAGTCTTGAGCAAGGCCCAAGGCCGCGGCTTTTTCCTGAGCTTCTGGCCCATAGACTGAGGGGTAATCGAGTGGCTGATCAGAGGGGGATGGTGGGGATCTCTTGTCAGTGCTGAGGCAGGAATCTCTTGCTTTACCAGTGCTTAGATCTGGGTCACAGTTCTGAGGGGCAGTCCTGGAGTGAAGAGGAGCACTGGTGTGGTGGAGCTTTTTGTGGTGGTGGAAAGGAAACACCTTGCCCCTTATCATACCATCATGGAAGAACTGAAAATTTACAGGTCCCTAGAAGTACTTCAGAAAAAAGCTGGACAAACCCCTGAAGCTTGGGACAGTACACTCTTCACATTGGAAGCAGACTTTTATCTTAACAAAGAGTTTAAAACTCAAGTAATTGGCCGAGATCATGAGTAAACAGTGCAAAAAGAGTCAGACTATATTATCTTACTTTGGTGACAAAGATCAAAACATACAACCAGAAGAAGACAACAAAGCCAAAGCTTCTATGTCCAAAGCCTCCAAGTAAAATATGAATCAGTCCCAGGCCTTGGAAGAACTCAAAAGGGATTTTGAGAAGCAAGTAAGAGAAGTAAAGAAAAAACTGAGAGTAATGCAAGAAAATCATGAAAAACAAGTCAACAGCTTGGTAAAGGAGACCCCCAAAAAATGGAAGAAAATAACACCTTAAAAAATAGCCTAACCCAAATGGCAAAAGAGGTCTAAAAAGACAATGAGGAGAAGAATGCCCTAAAAATCAAAATTGGCCAAATGGGAAAGGAAGTTCAAAAGCTTACTGAAGAGAATACTTCCTTAAAAATTAGAATAGAGCAATTGGAAGCTAGTGACTTTATGAGAAATTAAGACACTGTAAAACAAATCCAAAAGAATGAAAAATTAGAAAACAATGTGAAATATCTCATTGGAAAAACAACTGACCCGGAAAATAGATCCAGGAGAGAGAATTTAAAAATTATTGGACTATCTGAAAGCCATGATCAAAAAAAGAGCCTAGACATCATCTTTCAAGAAATGATCAAGGAACACTCTCCTGATATTTTAGAACCAGAGGGCAAAATAGAAATTGAAAGAATCCACTGATCTCCTCCTGAAAGAGATCCCCAAAGGAAAACTCCTAGGAATATTGTAGCCAAATTCCAGAGTTCCCAGGTCAAGGAGAAAATATTACAAGCAGCCAGAAAGAAACAATTCAAATATTGTGGAAACACAATCAGGATAACACAAGATTTAGCTGCTCCTACATTAAGGGACTGCAGGGCATGGAATATAATATTCTGGAGGACAAAGAAGATAGGATTACAACCAAGAATCACCTACCCAGCAAAACTGAGTATAATTCTTCAGGGGAAAAATGGTCATTCAGTGAAATAAAGGACTTTCAATCATTCTTGATGAAAAGACCAGAGTTGAATAGAAAATTTGATTTTCAAATACAAGACTCGAGTGGAACATGAAGAGGTAAACAGGAAAGAGAAAATCATAAGAGACTTATTAAGGTTGAACTGTATACATTCTTACATGGAAAGATGATATTTGTAACTCATGAGACCTTTGTCAGTATTAGGGTAGTTGGAGGGGAAAAATTATTTGTATGTAGACATAGATATAGATAGATAGATAGATAGATAGATAGATAGACAGACAGTCAGATAGATAGATAGAGGGCACAGGGTGAGTTGAAAATGAAGGGGTCATACCTGGAGAATAAAATTAGGGGGTGAGAGAGGAATATACTAGGAGAAGGAGAAAGAGAGAGGTAGAACGGGGTAAATCATCCCACAAAAAAAAAACCAGAAAAGAAAAGGCTCTTACAGTGGAGGGGAAAGGGGGAAGGTGAGAGGGAATGAATGAATCTTATTTGATAGGATTTGACTTAAGGAGGGAATAACATACATACTCAATTGGGTGTAGAAATCTGTCTTACCCTATAGGAAAATAGGAAGGGAAGGGGACAAGAGAGTAGGGGAATGATAGAGAGGAGGGCAGATTGGGAAAGGGAGTAATCAGAAGCAAATACTTCTGAGGAGGGACAGGGTCAAAAGAAAGAATAGAATAAATGGGGGGGTGGGATAGGATTAAGGGAAATAGAGTTAGTTTTTCACAGCATGTCTACTATGGAAGTGTTTTGTATAATTGCACATATATAACCTATATTTAGTTACTTGCCTTATCAATGAGGGCGGGTGGGAAGGGAGGAAGGGAGAAAATTTCTAACCCAAAGTTTTAAAAACGCATGTTTAAAAAAAGTCTTCACATGCAACTGGGAAATAAGAAATATAGGAAATGGGGTACAGAAATCTATCCTGCCCTACAGGAAAATTGAAGGGGAAGGAGATAAGAGAAGGGGGGGAGAGATAGAAGGAAGGCAGACTAGGGGAAGGGGTATTCAGAATGCATGTCATCTTGGGATGGGGGGAGGGGGAGAGATGGGGTGAAAATTTGGAAATCAAAATCTTGTGGAAGTAAATGTTGAAAACTAAAAAAAAATAAAAATTACCATTAAAAAAAGAATGTTTAGTAATCCAATGATAAATCCATTTGGTACAGTATTTAATAGGACTCATTTCTTCTCTAACTGAAGGTATTTACTTGCCAGATCGAAAGAATAGCCACATTTCTCACTGGAGTCTACACTAACATATTGAGATGGACAATGCTCCCACTCTTCCTTTTCCCCTGCCAGTTTATGTCCATGGCCCATCAAACTTGAACAGTGGGTTATATTTGAAAAAGTTCAGGACTTGGAATCAGAAGATATCTGAATTTAAACCCTACCTTTAGCAATAGTTGTGTGAGCATACACCAATCACATAACCTCTCTGCACTTTAGTTTCCTCATCTTGAAATGGGCAGAAACATAGTAGTAGAACCTGTTTCACAAGAATGTTATTAGGATGAAATTAGATAATTCACATAAAATACTTTTCACGTCTTAAGACTACTTTTAATGTAATATTTTAAAAGCATTTATAATAATTCAATGCTCTTAAAAGTCTGCTTTTATCTCAATGAAAAATGACAAAGTAACTTCATTATTGAATATTTTAAAATATACATTTATTTTATTTGTTTGTTTTCAGCTTTTATCAAGGTGTTTGACACCATTTGAACACTACTAATATCTATCCCAAATTCAAAAACTCATTATACAACTTTTGTCTATAAATGTGTTTGAACTTGGTAACAAATAATTTTTCATCATTTCTAGATGTTTTTTCAACATGTTCTACATGAAGAAAGATGATATCTTCATCCAGAGAAAGAAGTATGTATAGAATAATTTTAAATATATATGTATATCTGTGTAATATATAATATATGTTTATATATAATATATACGTATGTGTATATATATGTATGTGTATATATATATGTGTGTGTATATATATATATATATATATGCCTATTGTGTCTAATAGTGGCCATCTCTAGGGTAGAGAGGAGAGGGAATAAAAAAAGAAAAAAAAATTTACATGATAATTTATTTGTATATTTAAAAGGAATATTAAGTTGTGCATAGTAGATTTGTAGTTTTATGTACAACCATCATTTTTATTACACTATGTTAAGGAAATGCTTGTTTTATGCCACAAATTAAAAATAAAGTAATTTTTAAAAAAGTAATGCATAAAAAATGAAACATTTTACTTTCAAAAAAAAATCCTGAAACTTCAGCAGTATGCCCCTGTCAATTGAAAAATGAAATGGAAACTTAACCAAAGTGTGATGCCAGTTCTTAGGAAAATTCCTTCCAAGAACCAGTGCCAAGCAAATGCTGGGAACAGGTTGACATACACCTTCTTCAAATCCTGGCCCAAATTTCCAATTTTCAGGGCATTTGCTTTGTGAAACAAGGACATACTACAGAAAATGCTAAAAACACAGCAGTATTCTGGATCTACACAAAGCTCAGACATGTCCTTTTTAATAGAGTAACAAGATCACTAAAATTCAGATTTGTAAGGGACCTTACAGACTATTTAGTCCAGGGATTCTAAACCTTGAACATGCATACACAAAAGAGGGTATGAGATACTTGTCAAAGGAGTAGAGGGAATGTTGTTTATAATTGTACGCTAATATTTGAAAAGTGGTGGTACTATTAAAAATATCGATAGGTGAAAGTATGGTGAAAGAGGCAGAAGTAGGGTGATAAATGAAAGTAGCATTGCATTGTATTAAAAAAATGGAAAGACAGTTAAAAGTGTACTTCCTACTTATTAAAGCCTAAACAATGTGATTTTGATCTAAATCCTATATATATATCTATATATATAAGCAGAAAATAAGTAATAGACATTTGCCCCAATGAAAGGCAAGCTGGGTGATCTCTGGAATACCAGAGATTCAAATCAAACCAAATTGATTTCTAATTAGTGGAATTATACAATCTTTGTTGTATCATTAGAACCATATTCCATTCTTATGAGGAATTAATTCTATCTGTAACAATTTATTTCTGTGAATCAGGATTCTCAATCCTGTCCTCCAATAAATCCATATAGGAAATAAACCAGAAATTTGAAGAAAAAATGACAATCATTTATATACAGCCATCATCTGTCAAAGGCAGGATTTGAACCTAGATCTTCTTGACTCCAAGGCTGATATTCTAGCCAATGGTCCACATTGTTTCTCAAAAGGAAAATAACCTATGTAAAAGAAAAAGAAACAAATACAGACTTAAAGTGAAATACCTTGGTAAAGTAATAGCATATCAACATATTCTCTTCAGTTTTATTAAACTAAAAATAGAAAGAGATTCCAAGGTAGTAGTTATTTATCAATTGATTTTCTATAAATAATAGATTCTATAGATTTAATCATTCAGCACATAAAAAATAACAATAGATTGAATCAAATTTTTAATTGGAGGGGAAATTACAGATCTTTTAATACATTCTCTCATTTTACAAATGAAGAAACTAAGACTTAGGCAAGGGTGGGGAACCTGTGGCCTGAAGGGTGTATGTAGCCTTCTAGCTCATCAAGTACAGTCCTTTGACTTGAATCCAAACTTCACAGAACAAATCCCCTTACTAAAAGAATTTCTTCTGTAAAACTTGGACTCAGTCAAAAGACCTAGAAGGCCACATGTGGCTTCAAGGCTGCAGGTTCTCCACACCTGGCCTACAAGATAGACAACTTTCTCAATACCATGTCAAGGGGCTGAAGTGGTATTTGAGCCCAGGTATTGTGACTCTAAATGCAAAATGTTTCCATTACTTTGCACTGCTCTAGTACCCTAGTGAAATAACATTCAGGAAAATCCCAACCATCATGTGAAGAATCTTTGTGAAAGTGAAAAGCATGACTGGTTTTTAGCTAAAGTGAAATTATTAAATTATTAAACTAAATTTTTAGAAAGCAGAGACTACTACATATTTTGATTTGTCTATCTCACATTGGTAAATAATATCTTCTTATTAAATTATGATGCATAGTACTTTGAAGAAAGTGAAACAAAATTTTATACACACATTTTTTCCCTTAGCCAGTTTTTTTTAATTTAGATAGTATTTTACTTTTCCCCAATTACATGTTAAGAAAAATATTTAGCATTTATTTTGATGAGATTTTGAGTTCCAAATTTTTCACCCTCCCCCCCTCCTTTTTTCTGAAAATAGTAGGCAGTTTGATATACTTTATACATGTACTATCATATAAAACATATTTCCATATTTATCACAGGTGTGGAAGTAGAAATGTATCAAAAGGAAATAAAGCCTTGAGAAAGAATAAAGTGAAAAAAATATGCTTCAATTTGCACTTTGAGTCCATCAGTTATTTATCTGGATATGGATAGTATTTTCTGACATGAATCCTTTGTACTTGTCTTGGATTATTGTGTTGCTGAGAAGAGCTGAGTCATTTATAGTTCATCATCACATGATTTTATGATAGTGTGTACAATGTTCTCCTGGTTCTGCTCATTTCACTTTGCATCAGTTTGTACAAATCTTTCCAGGGTTTTCTGAAATCTGCCTATCCATCATCTCTTATTGCACAATACTGTTCTAATACATTCATATACCACAGTTTGATCAGCAATGCCCTAATTGACAAGCATTCCCTCAATTTCCAATATTTTGCAACCGTGCAAAGGGCAGCTATAAATATTTTTTCACATGTTGGTCCTTTTGTCTTTTTTATGATCTCTTTGGGGTACAGACCTAGTAGTGGTATTTCTGGATCAAAAGGTATTTACTTAGTTGCCCTTTGGGCATAGCTCCAAATTACTCTCCAGAGTAGTTGGATCAGTTCACAACTCCACCAATAGAGCATTAGTGTTTTAATTTCCCCACATCTTCTCCAACATTTATCATGTTCCCTTTTTGTCATGTTAGCCAATTTGATTGGTATGAGTTGGTATTTCAGAGTTGTTTTAATTTGCATTTCTCTAATCAAAAGTGATTCAGAGCACTTCTTCATATGACTATAGATATCTTTGATTTCTTCATCTGAAAGCTGTCTGTTTATGTCCTTTGACCATTTATAAGTTGAGGAATGGCTTGTATTTTCAAAAATTTGACTTGGCTCTCTACATATTTGAAAAATGAGGTCTTAATCAAAGACACTTGTTATAAAGATTGTTTCCCAGCTTTATGCTTTCCTTCTAATCTTTATTGCAAGAGCAAAAGCTTTGTCCAAAAGCTTTTCAATTTAATAAAATTAAAATTATCTATTCCACATTTTATAATGCCTTCTATCTCTTGTTTCTTTGGTCATGAATTCTTTCCTCCCCATAGGTCTGGCAGGTGGACTATTATTTGTTCTTTTAGTTTGATTGTTTTATTGTCTGTTGTGGCTTTTAGCAAGATGTGGTTTCCTTGCTTATCCCTTTTAATTAGGTATTTTTTTTTTGCTTTTACTTTGCCTAAGATCAGGAGTGCTACCCCCCTTTTTTTACTTCAGCTAAAGCATAATAAATTCTGCTCCAGTCCCTTACCTTTAATCTGTGTGTGTTTCTCTGCTTCAAGTGTGTTTTTTTCAAGCAACATATTGTAAGATTCTAGTTTTTTATGTACTCTGCTATTCACTTTTGTTTTATGGGAAAATTCATCCCATTCAAATTCACAGTTATGATTATTACCTATGTATTTCCCTCCATCATATTCTTCTTCCTATATGCCCTCTCTCTTCTTTTAGCCTTTCCTACCTCACCAGTATTTTGCTTCTGTCTACCACTTCTGCTGCTCTTTCCTCCTACTTCCCTGTTGGATAAGATTGATTTTTATATTCAATTGATTCTCTATATTATTCTCTCTTTGAGCCAATACTGATGAGAGTAAGGTTCAAGCAATGGCCATTGATTGCCCCCATACTATATTCCCCTCCACTATAACAGGTCTTTCTTGCCTTTTCATGTGAAATAATTTATTTCATTCTAACTCTCCCTTTCTTCTTTACCCTTTGTATTTTTCTTTCTCATATCTTAGTTTTTTTATGTTATTCCTTCAAATTCACCTTATACCTGCCAATTCTGTCAATGTATATTCCTTCTATCTGCACTGTTAGTGATACAATTTCCAAGTTTTACAAGTATTATCTTTCCATATAGGAATGTAAACAGTTTAGCTCCATTGAATCCCTTATACTTTCTTTTCCCTTTTTACCTGTTTATGCTTCTCTTGGGTTTTGATATTCGAGGTCAAATTTTTGGTTTAGTTCTTGTCCTCTCTTTATGAATGTTTGAAATCCTTCTACTTCATTGGATAATCATTTTTTTCACTTGATGTATTATGATTCATTTTTCTGGATAAGTGATTCTTGATTGTATTCCTACCTCCTTTGTCCTCCAGTACATCACATTCCACGGCCTCTGATCTTTTAATGTTGCAGCTTCCAGGTGCTGTGTGATCCTGATTGTAACTCCCTGATATTTGAATTGTTTCTTTCTGCCACTTGTAGTATTTTTTTTTTTGCTTGCCCTGATAGCTCTTGAATTTGGCTATAATGTTCCTTAAGGGTTTTATTTTGGAATCTCTTTCCTGAGTTGATCAGTGAATTCTTTCAAAGCTTATTTTGCCCTCTGCTTCTAAGACATCAGGGCAGTTTTCCTTGATAATTTCTTGAAAGATGCTGTCCAGGTCCTCCTTTTGATTATGGTTTTCAAGTGGTACAGTGATTCTGATATTTTCTTTCCTGGATATATTTTCCAAGTCAGTCATTTTTTTTCCCATGAGGCATTTTACACTTTCTTCCATTTTTCATTCTTTTGTATTTGATTAATTCATGATATCTTATAGTAATTAGCTTCCACTTGTCCAGTTCTAAAGTATTATTTTCTTCAATTAACTTTTGTACTTTCTTTTCCATTTGGCCAATTCTATTTTTTAAGCAATTTTCTAGGCTGTTGATTCTTTTTAAATAATTCTCCTACATCACTCTCATTTCTTTTGCCATATTTCTTCTATTTCTCTTATATGATTTTGAGCTGGTTTTTTTTTCATCTTCCATAAGATATTTCTGGGCTAAAAAGCACTTCCTATTTTTCTTTAAGGTTTTTCCCATAGACATTTTGACATTCTTGTCCTCCTCTGAGTTCATGTTCTTCCCTGTCACCATAATAACTTTCTATGGTCATATTCTTTTTTTGTTCTTTTATGCTCATCCTTTTCTTTTTTTCCCTTTTTTCTTTTTTCTTTTGGCCTTTTTCTTTTCTTTTAAATTTGAGCTCTGCTCCCAGGGTGGAAGGGGCACTGTCTCTGTCTTCTTGTGCTAGTGACTGCAGGCCCTGGCTATGTAAAGCCCTTGTGGGACCCTCATATCTAGTGCTATGCTGAGGGATTAGCTGGTGCTTCTGGAGGCTGTAGGGGCCTGGCAGCTTACCTGGTGGTGATCTGGGATCCCAGTGGTGGTGTCTAGCATGTGTTGAGGTCTGGTGGAGTTTCTGTATTTCCCAGTGGCTACACTGAAGCATGCATGGTCAGGCCACTGGACACTACTTGTTTCCACAGGGCTATGCTTAAGAATGGTGGGCTGTGTTGGCTAGCAGCTGCCTGTTTGCCTATGGCTATGCTAAAGCATATGGTGGTTCTCAAAGGTAGGGTCGGCCATTTCCCCTGGTTATGCTAAGACATGTGGGGGCTTCTGGTGTTGGTGTTTGCCTATTCCATCACACTGGGGCTTAGGATCTCCCACTGATTTGCTGAGGTGTGCTTGCTGGGACACTTTCCATTCTTGACTGTGCTCCCCTTTCACTTAAGTGAGCTGATCCTTTCTTGCTGCTCCTCTAAGTTTCTTGTGTTAAAATAACGTTTCACTCCCATCCTTTTGCTGATTCTTCTGTTCCAGGATTTGTTTGGGAGCTTTATTTTGTGATTGTTTGAAGGTGAGTATGGGAGACTTGCAGTGGCTTACTGCTTGCTTGACCATCTTGGCTCTCAGAAATCAGAAACTTAAACACACATTTGTATGTGTCTCTCTTCTTTCAGGCAATAGACATATTGGAATCTTAACAAAGCATCTAAGTTAGAACCACTATTAAGGAGTTTTAAAAAGGAGAAATGCAAGAGATCAATGGCCTTGGGGGAAATGTTCTGATTTTCTAATTTAACACCCCCTTTGAGACATTCTCCTTAGCTTGCACTCACACTTCCCTATAGGCAGTTGCTACATTAGGTAGGGGAATAAAGATATGGGGTCCATACTCCCATACTCCCACTTAAGCTCAAGTGACCCCAATTCAGTGCTTTCCCTTAGCAATCAATTACTGAGGCCCAGTTAGCTATTATTATAGGCATTTATTCAGATGGCATAGTAAAAATTGTACCAACAAAGCATTCTTCTTCCACCTCCCCCCATACAACTGTGGCAAGTTCTCCTTTAGATAATATACCATCAACCTTGGGAAGATTAATCAAAAACTTGAAAGTAGAGCAGCAGTGAGACATATTTGATGCCATGCCTGGCACAGAGTAGGTGCTTAATAAATTCTTATTGACGTATAGATGGTTTCCATGCATTGATTCTATGAACTACAGTATCTCTTAAGAGGAGGTTGTAATGGTGGTCTCAATTTCATAACAGGTCCAATCTTACAACAGCCATCTATTCCACATACATCTCATTTTACAAATGAAGAAACTGTGGCTCGGGAAGGATGAGTGACTTATCCACAGTCACACTAATAGCAAGCCAATATCAGAGTCAGATTATGATCCTAAGTCTTCTGACTTCTGAGCTAGTTTGCTTTCCATAATATCACATTGCTTTCTATAATTTTTTCCTCCAACATGTCTTGGTAGTACAGAGATGACTTGGTGTTCTTAAAAATTATACTATTATAGCACAAGTCTGGAAAGTTCTACCAACTTGAAAAAGGTTTGGAATATATACACTGACTACTGATAATATGTCTCTCATCTGAGACTGAGATTACTTTAGTTCAGAGAGGGGCACAGCTTTGTTGAGTAATAAAGTGAATTTTTGTTTCACTGTAGCAATTCATAAAGACAATATAGATTTGTGATATGCATTTTTGAACTGAGTAGCCATACCAACAACATATTCACCAAAGTATGGATAACATATTTTAGGGCAAGGGCAAGGGGAAGTAAGTCAGTTTCAAATGAGGAGTACTAGTTGTTTTTTTTTTCTTCTTTCTAATATTGCTGTAATCATCTGAACCAATTGAGTGTAATCCCCTAAAAGTTGATTACTAAGAAATTATTTCTCTCTTACTGGAACCCGATCCTGTACTATTTACAAAAGAAAGGAATTAAATTAGGGGGTTTCAATCCTGTGCCCAATGTCACTTTAGGAAAAAAGAAGAAATATCTGTTTACATGTATAATCTTCATAGAGGCCACTGGTAATTTATGGCATTGATATCTTTCTTATACACTAAGTTATTTTAAAAAGCAGACTAAGTCCCAAGATAGCATTTTTCCCCCAGATTGCTTATAGTCTATGGAACCACAGTGACAGTGTGTTTACAACCTAATGGAGTTAAGAAAGATTTTAAGAGAAGAATAACATTCCTCTCAGCAGAGGAACATCCTGGTATTTCGATATTGATCAAATAAATCTGCACAATAGCCATGGAACAAAATTTATGTCTCAGACCATTCTTTAGACAAATTCTTCTCAATGCACTACAGCACTTCCTCTTAAGTTTTCTTGTCTTTTTCACTATTATGTTTTTTAGGTTGATTTGTTGGGAGGATGATGTAATATGTATAATTTTTAAGCTTTTTTTCTTTGCTTTTCTTTCAAGTTCCACCAATTATTTTGGTAAGATGCTTGTAGGAATAAATATTTACAAGGTAGAAATGTGTTTAGCATAAAATAAAAATATAAAAGAGAAGTTTATTGGCACTTTGTGAAAAGGGACATTAAACCTTTATTTCTTGTCTTCAGTTTTGTTTAAATCAAATATGTACATGCTCAGCTTAGAAGGTTTATTCTTATTATGTAGAAGATATATGTATTTATATATTTCTTCCAAAAATATAAAAACAGAAATACACACACATTTATATATAAATACATATACATATACATATATATTTATATATATATGTATTTTTAGATATTTCTGAGTTGATTTACAGAAAGCTACTATAAGTTACTAATGTTTTGTTAACCAAGTCCTATTATTGAGGTGACTATTTTGCTGCTTAGTCTCATGACTTGACTCAGAAGCTTGAAAATGAAAAACTAAGAGAAATTGTCAAAATGGGTGAGAGGAGAAAGGAAATGGCCATAAAAAGGGAAAAAGTCAAAAAATGAAATAAAAGAGTAACAGAAAATTCTACTCAAAAATCATTTAATTAATGCCATATATATATATAATATGTATGTATACACACATATACATACATACACATATAAAATATACACACACATCTGTGTATGTGAGTGTGTGTGTGTGTGTGTGTGTGTGTGTGTGTGTGGCCTTAAACCAGATATTGGTAATGCAAATATACAAAATGATACAGACTCTTATTCTCTTCCTTTCTTTCCTCTCCTTTCCTCTCCTCTCTTCTTCTGTTCTCTCCTTTTCTTTTCTCTCCTCTCCTTCTCTTTCTCAGCTTCAATTTCTTCAGATATTAAATAATAAGCTTGGAATAGATAATCACTAAAGCCCATTCCAGTGGTAACATACTAGGAACTGTCCAGATTATTAGAGATTAAACTGATGATTTGTTATTCCCCTCTCCCAA
Organism: Vombatus ursinus; assembly: GCF_900497805.2. NCBI lineage: Eukaryota > Metazoa > Chordata > Mammalia > Diprotodontia > Vombatidae > Vombatus > Vombatus ursinus. Next base: position 15,216,641 of record NW_020954585.1, read on the forward strand.
AAAAAAATTCATTTTATGAGCAAAAATGATTCTTAATATTTCCCTCCAAATATATAGATATGGAAATTTAACAATATAACATAACCTTGACAAATAAATGTAATAGTATTATAAATGAAACCAGAATTCTCTGCTACTCCACCAGCATTTGCTTGTTAGTAAGAGGACAAGTAAGTATTTGTGAGACTAAATGATAACATTAGTACAGCTGTTGAGTTCAATGAAGACAAATGCTTGACTTGTATCTTTCTATGGGAAATGATAATGGACTTGGTGCCAGGCTTCCTATTGCCTCTAGGATAAAACACAAACATCTCAGTTTGGCATTTCAAGCCCTTCACAATCTGTCTCCAACATAGCTCTGCCAACTGAACTCACATTCTTCTAAATATACTTTATGTCCCAGCCAAACTGGCTTTGCTTTATGCATAACATTACTTCTCTTTCTTCCATACTTTTGCACAGGTTCTCCCGCATGCCAGGTATGCTCCCTCTTAACCCCCAATTTTTATCTTTTGAAAACCCCAGATGATTTCAGAAATCCACCCAGTTAGTACTCCAATCAAATTTTACTTTTTATTAAATACATACATACATACATATATATACACACAAACATATGTATATATATGTATACATATGTGTATGTGTGTATACTTATCTGTGTCCATATTGCTATCTCCAAGAATATAAGTAAACTATTTCAAGATGGGTCATTTAATTTTGTCTTTGATTTCTTATAGTCTAACTCCTATATCTGATATTTTACATAGTCATTGTTTTATTGAATTGAAGTGAAGAATCACATTTTTTTTCACTAATTAGCTCTCCTTTTGAGGAAGACAGCCAGATACTTTTATTAGAATAGCCTATTCACACTGTGCTAAGTTCTTTGGAGGACATAAGAAAAAATAAAATGCCTGGATTCTGCTCTTTGGGAGATCACATTTTAGGTATCACACATAAAACAGTACAAAAGCAAGAAAAGAAATAGCACTGGACTTTTGTGCTTAGTTCTGACCCTTCCACCAAGTAAAGTTCCTTTGTAACCTTGGGTAAATCATCTAACTTCTCTGGGCTTCAGTTTATTCATCTCTAAAATGAGGAAGTTTTATGAGATGGTTTCTAATATTTTATTGAAAAAAAAGATTTACTTTTTTTATTATTGATCAGGAAAGAATGGAACTGAGTTTCTACAAGTTAATGATATATTGGACATATAACATTGAAGAAAGTGTACTTAATTAGTACTAATCAGACCAGAATTCTTTTACTCTTTCAGTTTTTTACTTCTTTTACTCTTTCAGTTTTACTCTTTCAGTTATTTACTTTATAATACTTGGCAAGTCATTTATGTAGTCTATGCCTTGGTTTCTTACCATGTCAAATGAGAAAATAATACCTGTCCTATCAATTTTACAGACTTGTTATGTGAATCAAATAAAAAAAAAAGATGGCTAAATGTTTTTAAAAAATAGAAAAATTATAAATAATGAAGTGATAGTAAGTCACTTGAATGGTTATTACTTATTATTTTTATGAATTAACATCAAGTACACTGACCTTGGAATTAGGAAGACTTGGGTTCAAACACTGGTTCTTCTTTACCACATATGTGACATTGGGTAAGTCACTTCACATCTCTAATCCTCAGTTTTCTCATCAATAAAATAGGAATAATCACATTCATACTCCCTGTCTCATAAGGTTTTTGTGGTATGAGAATCTTAAAGCAACATAAAATTGATTTATTAATTTTAATGAGTACATTAATTGTTTATCATTAATATTAATATTATTAATGTATATGATTAGTTTATTTTTCACATAGGTAAATGTGTACAAAGTTTGATTCTTGCTATTAGATTTCCACCATAATGATGGCAGAGGAGACATTGTAAAGGCTATGTCATTGATATTCATGGCATTAAATTTGAGGTTTCCTCTTACTGATCTTAGCTATGAATCATCATTGTACAGCTAGTTTCTGGGTATAGTCTACTGACTTGGCTATTTTTACTTCCTAATGTGAGGTAGCTAGTCTGGAACTTTCCACTTTAATTTGTTGTTAATGAATTAGACTTTTATTGTGATGAACGAAAGAAATATACTTCTTGGGAGGAAGTGGTTAAACAATTTCTTTGCAAAGTCAATCAATTTAAATATCAGAAACTCATGTGTAGGGATTGTGTCTTCTAAGTTTCTTATATTCTCTGTAGTCTTTAGTAAAGCTCTGTATATTCACTAACCATTCAATATTGATTAGTAACTAATTAATAAACTTGATTTTTTAGCATCAAGTAGACAACACAGGCAGGCTTATTAACCAGTTTTCATTCTTCAATCAATTGTTAATGGAATCATATAGTCAAAGACAGGGAATGGACTAGCCTTATCTACTAGTAAAAAGATATTGTAAGACAATATAGTGGGAAGAGTAGTGATTCTTCTGGCAATCAAGACACCATTAAAAGTCCTAACCAAACCTAGATCTTAAAAATTCCACAGAAAAGGTTTAAAAGGACTTCATATAAAGTAAGAGTCCAATAAAAACACATGTGACATCAAGGCCACAGTTTCCTCAACTCTGCCTCAAGACTATAAAAGAAGACAGACAGAATTCTGGTCAAGAGCATTACAGGAAGCTTGAAAGCAGCATTATCTTTTGTAATCATAGTCTAAAACCAATGAGATCCCATACCTGAACTGTTAGGGAAAGCAGGGAACAAAGGTAACTTCTCTTAGATGACTTGTCCAAGAGAGAGAAGTAAGGCAGAGGTACCCAGGCAATGCAAGCCCCTGAGCCCTTCAAAAAGTCTGAAACCAGTGCAATCTGGGATAACTGGTAGGGTCTGATATTACTGCAACAGTATCTATCATGAATGCGAATGTGATGATCTTATAAACAAAATGAAAGACTGTAGCAAAATGCATTAGAAAATAGAATGTGGTTTAAAATAAATTATGGTTACAAAGAAATCTCATTTGATATAAAATTCCACAAATACTTAAAGTGAGGAGTTAAAACAGAATCTATTTTGCCCCAGATATATTTTTAAAACCACCAATGGCAATCATGAACACAAACAAGATAACCATAAAAATTAACGTGGTTGAAAATACATATGGGAAACAGCATTATGATTAATAGACAACAGCATAATATCAATAATTTACACCTGAGCATCAAATGCAATAATATTTAAGTTTTTTTTAGAGAAAAGGCTAATCAAATTAGTGAGAAAAAGTGACACCAAAGCAATAGAGACCTCATTCTATTTCCTTTTAATTAAAAAAAGAATTAAGATCAGAATAGAATTTTAGAAAAATTATATATGAAAGACCTTTGATGTTTATTGGATGGGAATCAAAAATAGTATACATATTTCTTAGCTTAGTAAGGTACCTTAACCAAAAGTGACTATATAATAGGACATGAAATCTGATAAACAAATGCAGAGAAGTAGAAGTATTAAACACATCATTTACTGTCTAGAATCAGTTAGTTAGTATGCTGTCCTTGAAGTCAGAAAGTCATGAGTTCCATTCCTGCCTTAGATGCATTGTGACTCTCATGAAGTCACTAAACCTCTCTCAGGCTCAGTTTCCTAATATATACATACACACACACACACACACACACGTGCTTATATATATACAGGTCATATTTTAAACATACACATATGTATCACATGCACATATATGTACATAAACACATACACACATGATATATGTATGTATGTTCATATAAATATTTTCATAACCGAACAGATACATAAAATTTGTATATAAGGGAAGATCATAGTTTTATATACAAGCCTCAGGCTCCATTTCCTAATACATACATATGCATATATGCACATATAGATATACACATTTACACATGCATATACATATATGTGTGTTTGCATGTATAAATCTGTTCATAAGAGAACAAGTATAGAAAATCTATACAAAAGGGAACACTACAGTTTTATATACATATCTCTTTATCTGTTCTTTGTTTTTTAAAATATTCACATTTCTTGGTATTTGTTAGGCATGAATTTTTTTTAAAAAAAAGGAGTGTTTAAAAGAAGTAGAATATCTAAGAAGTCACATTGTTATTACTATTGATTATTATGAACACAGAAGACCTTTTTTATAACCTATGAAATGTACTTCCTTTATGACTTTGGACAAGTCACTTAACCTTGGTGGAAATAAGTTTACTTATCTCTAAAATAAGAGACTTGAATAGAGGGCCTCTGAGGTATCCTCTAACTTTAGATGTGATATTATTACTGCTACTAATTATTATTATTTCATTTTTTTTCATGGAAGGATTAAGTGGGGCAAAATGAATTATCTCTGTTGGTGCATGGGGGGTATCAGAGCACAAAATAATAGCTAGTAAGTATTTGTTGTGGTAGATGTAACCTGATCCTGATTGAAAGATTACAAAACAAGAAGCTTGGGTGGAATCCGGGCTACAAGTTTTCATACCTGAACTGGATAAAATGTTCAGGCAGCTTCCCAGACACCCTATTTACTCCTCTAATCTCTCTTGGCAAACACCATCATGGACTTATTATGGAATAACCGACAAGCATAAATGGACATTGACAACTCAGAGAAACATTGCAACTGCAAGCTGGTTATTGGAGACCAATTAATTCACCTGTATGTATCTACATAAAAAAAATAAATAAATAAACAAATAAATGAATGAATGAAATTAAAATCTGTCAGCAAGGCATCACAGTGGGCCAGGCTGGGGCTGGAATCAAAAAGATCTATGTTCACATTGGGTTTCAATCAGTTACTAGCTATGTGATCCTGTGTAAGTTACTTAACCTCTGTCTTAGCTTCCTCATCTATCAAATGAGGATAATTAGAGTGCTGACCTTGCAGGATTGTTGTGAAAATAAAATTCAATAAACACTATGTAATTGTTACCATCATCATCATTATTGTTGCTGTTACTATGACTATTATAATTATTGGTGTTGTTGAAGACAATATTGTGTTTTCCATTATATGCCCTGGATTTGAATAACAGTTTTATTTATTTCTTATATAATTTTGGATAAGTCCCTTAACCATAATAGGTCCCATTTTCCCCATTGATAAGATGAATAGATTATACAAGTTGATTTCTAAATTTCTTTCTTTCTCTAAATCTTAATAAATTTTCACATGGGAAAATATTTTCTTAATTTTCTGAAAGAAGAATATAGAAGATTCTTCAAACTCTATCTGATCAACTTGTATACAGGTCCTGGCAAAATTATAGAATGCCTGATCCATTATGCATGTTTGAATCATTTCATATAGAAACGAAATTCATACTAATAAGTAGTTTGGCTTGTCAAAAATATTTCATACCTGAATAGCTTTGTTTCCTTTTTTGATAGGGTTATTAAATTGTTAAATCAAAGTACTACAACAGAAAAAGTTTATTTAGATGTCAGTAAAATATTTGACTAAGATTATATTCTTGGAAGAAAAGAGAAGATATAGGATAAATAATGATAAAATTAGGTGGATTTAGAACTAGCTGAATGATCATACCCAATAGTTAACAGTTTATCAAGTTGGAGAGAGATCAGTAATGTTGCTCCCAACATCTGTTCTTACCTACTTGCTATCCAATTTTATTTTAGCAGTGATGGAGATAAATTCAGGGACAACACACATATCAAATTGATTTTAATAAAAATTTAGTGAGGTTTGGAATTCAAAAACTTGATAGAGGAAAACACAGAGCAAACTATAAGGTAAAATCAGCAGAGCAAATTAGGTTTATTTAAGGGAAATATTCAGTATAAGGAAGGGCAGTCAGAGAAGTTGGAAATGAGTTTCCTTGGGGGACCAGGCAGGATTGGGTACATCCAAACCAGTAAATTTCAATGTTTTTCATAAAGTTCTTATGTGGCTCAAGTAGGAACAGATATGCTAGGGAGAGAACTAGAAGCTTAGAGCTAAGGACCAGGGCTGATTCACACAGGGTGGGAATACCTGGGGAATTGACATCTAGTAGATGTCTTACCTTCCTACCTGAGAGAAAAGAGGTTTTCAGCCTTTACTTCAGACCTTACTTTGAAAATGTTTCTCAAGGGATTAAAGTCTCCCAGATAGCTTCTTAATTTCCTGGAAAGACTACTGGAGTCCTTGAAGGGCTAGCTAAAAGATTAGATAACAGATTTGGGATAAACAAATAAATATCACCAGGGCCAATCTAATCAAGTGAAATTTGATAGAAATACAAAGTTTTTTGGTTGACTTAATAATGACTTTATAAGGAAAATAGCAGGGGATAAGAGAAGGGGCGGTGGTAAAGGGAGGGCAGATCAGGGGAAGAGGTATTCAGAATGGATGCCATCTTGGAGTGTGATGAGGGGAGAGATGAGAAAATTTGAAACTCAAGATATTATGGAAGTGAATGTTGAAAATTAAAAATAAATAAATAAATTTAAAAATGACTTTATAAGGTTACTACGGAGAAGGAATGGCTAGACAACACTGTATGTGAAAATCATAGGAGGGCTTTAGTGGATTGCAAATGAATATAAGTCACATGATAGTTTAAAAAGGTGCATAATATAATGATGCAATACATTAAGAAATAGAAAATATCCAGAACATGAGTTTTGATACTCATACAGGATACTCTACCTTGATTAGTCCATTTGTCTAATATTTTATATTGCTTTGGGTACCACATACCAGGAGGCAAATTGAGAAACTAGGAACCACCAGATGAGTACAATCAGGATGGTGATGGGCCTTGAAAAAAATGTTAACTGAACCAATGTGAAAAGATGTGCTCACTGGAAAGGATGGAAATAGATGAGAGCAAAGAACCTAGTCTTGGAGAACCCTCATACTTAGGGAGCAGGAGGTGGCTACTGATCTAACAAAGGATAATGAGAAAGAATAGTCAGATTGATTAGAGAAGAACATGTTAAGAACAATATTATATATAATTAAGTTGAGTGACTTATGCAGACTTGGAAAATTTGTTGGGGGAGAAATGTGAGGGGCACATGGCTTTATCTTTAATTCACTTTATATTTTCCCCCCGTTTGAAAACCAAATAAAGGTATATGCAGAAGAAGAAGAAGAACAAGAAGAACAAGAAGAAGAATGAGAACAGGAACAACAAGAACAAGAAGAAGAATATCATAGACAGCCAACTGATTATTGGTTAAGGGAACTTTGACTATTTAGGCTGAAGAAGAGAAGCTATAAGGTGATAAGTCAATTAATTAATCAATCAATCAAACATATTTTAGGTGCTTAATAAATGCTCATTCTTCCTGTATAATAAAAACCAGACACTGTGCTAGTTACTAGAGATGCAAAATAATAATAATAATAATAATAATAATAATAATAATCACTGCCTTCATGTACCATATATTCTATCAAAGGAGACAACATAGACATGTAAGTATATGCAATGGAATATAATTCAAAACATATATTAAATAAATACAAGGAAGTTGATGGGGGGAAGGTAGAAGTCGCTAGAAGCTGAGGGAATCAGGAAAGGTTTAACATAGAAAGTATCACTTGAACTGATATCTTAAGAGAACTAGGGATTCTACTGTAAGAGCATTCTAGTCATTGGTAAAAATGACTGGAAAGTTATAATGAAGATTGATGTGTGTGTGTGTGTGTGTGTGTGTGTGTGTGTGTGTGTGTGTGTACTTAGCAAGAAGGCCAGTTTGGCAGCAATATGGATTGTGTGAAGTGAAGGGAAATGATACATAATAAGGCTTCATTAAGTAGGTTGGATCGAACTTATGAAGACAATAAAATGCTAGGATTAACTGCATTTGACTCTTGAGGAAATATGAGGCATTGGGGTTATTTGAACATGGGAATGGCACAGTCAGGTTTATACTGTAGGAAAGTCACTTTAGATAGCTTAATGGAGGATGGAATAAGAAGATTGGAGACCTCTAAGAAGGGAATTGGATGGTCTAAGCAAGAAGTGATAATTGCCTGAATAATGGTGTTGACCAAACTAGTACAAAGGAAGGGTTGGATACAAAAGATGTTGTGGAGGTAGGCTTGACACAATTTAGCAACTGGATTTGGGAAGTTAGGGAGAAAGAATAGTTAAGTATGAATCCAAATGTGCAAATCTTAGTGATGACAAGCATGGCAGTGCCTTCATTAGAAATAGGAAAGAAAGGTGGGTTTTGGAGAAAAGAAAAATAGTTTAACAGGGATGAAAATCAGTCCCTACTCTCCAAGATCTTGCAGTCTAAGGGAGTGACATGAAAATAATTATGTGTAAACTAGTTGGATTGATAGATGGATGAAGAGAGAGAAAGAGAAAGAGTCAGAGAGAGATGATATATGATATGATATGATATGATATGATATGATATGGTATGATAAGATATGATATGATATGATAAACCAGGGGTAATTTCAAAGGGAAAGCACTGAGATATTTAGGGGATTGCTTTGTAGTGGCAAGTAGTAAGTAGCATAAGTTTAGATGTTGGAGAAATATTGTATCAGCTCTTGAATCCAAACCTAAGGAATTTGTAGTTAACATTTTAAGCAATGGGAAATTGTTACAGCCTTTGGAAATGTGGGGGGTCTAGGATCAAAGCTATACATCAGAGGCTTTTGGAATTGTCATGTCAGGCCAAACACCATGTGGGAAAGAAGACGAAGGTACTTACTAAAGATGACAATATTTCTTATCACCACTGTGTGGGAGAGAGACCACTGCTCAAATTCAAAACAAAGACTTAGTTACCTTGAAAGCAGGCAGGAATTTATTGCTTTCTCATGAGAAAGGGTACAGCCCTTGGTCACCCTAATGGCACTTGCCGGGGAGGACGAGTAATGGTACCCATTGTCCTAATGGCGTGTATCAGTACAAGTTGGTTACAGAAAGCAAGGCTTATTTATATCCTAATGTGAGTTCCTTCTCCCAAACTCGCTTCCCCTGGTCCATTGGCTGGGCTTCATGGGGCACAATCTATTCACAGAAATCTTCCCCAGCAACAGAGTATACAAGTTTGCCCAGAGATAAGAGAAGGCGGGAAATCTTGCAAGGGTTTTAGGTTGGGGGTAGGACTATTCTATTCTTTCTGTGCTTAAAAACAGGGTCTGAGGGGGTTTTGACAAGGTCAGAAGGGAATGTTTCAACAATACAATTAGAAGGCCATCTACAACAGGTGCCTCCAATTTCTCTCCTCCCACTCTCTTAATATCTGGCTTCTGACTTTAATCTCTCTCCAAATGACCAGTGATCTCCTCATTGTTGCCCTTTGTGAGAACTATTAACAAAAACTATTAACCCTTTGAGGAGGTTTCAAGTCTGAGAGATCATCATCTCTCACACCACCTTGTCACTTAAACAGAAATGGAACAGAATGGGCAAGAATCATAGACAGTCTTGTTTAATAGTCCACAGAATAGGGAATTAGAAATAAATAAAGAATCAAACCAAAGTGATAATAGGAAAATTGTATCTGAAGTCTGGCTAACCCACATAATCTGATTTACTACTCTCTGACATTTGAACCCAGAATAGCTAATCCCTATAAGCTTCGTTATTTTCTACATAACAATTCTGAGGTGATTACTTCTGGACAAAAGCAACTGAATAAAGTCAAAAATATTTTGGGTCTATTTTTGACTCTATTATTTATGGTTATGTCTCCTTGGGAAAGTCCTTTCTATTTCAGTCTCTTGTTTTACAACATAGGAATAATATTCATACACTAACAAACCTAGGGATTTTGTGACAATGATCTGCTGAAACTATGACTGAAATAATAGACCTGCAGTGTCAACTATCTATATGGTGTCTTAATTTTAAGAACAACAAAACCTGTGTTTGAGATGTTATCTACTGCTTCTCTTCACTAGCCCTTAAGAGCTCAGCTACTTGTAATTTTCCTTTTGGATCTTCCCAGCTTTCACTGAGACCTAGCTGCTAAACAAAGCTCAGCTTTGCCCTGCCATTTGAAGTCACTCACAAAATACCAGTTGCTCCCCCAGATCTCTCAAGGAACTTCCAAAAAAGTCTTTTTTAAAAAAGATCAACAACCTACTATAAAATCACTCATCTCTAGCCCCCCCCCCCAAAAAAATAACACCAGGCCTAACAAATCCTCATGCTATGTCTGAATCATTCACAATTCAAACTTTGGCTTCTGTATCACCCATGGAACAAATTTACTCAGGACAACACTTGTCTATTCTCATGCTCATTTGACAAAGTCCTGGTTTATTTCCAAATCTTCTCTTAAAAAAACAAAAACAAAAACAAAGCAAAAACAAACAAAAAAACCCTATACAAGTACATTTCAATCAGACTGCATAACCAAATTGTCAACACAATGTTAGTCTAGATTAACCTGTGAAAGCATTATTTTTTTTCCCTTCCAAACTTGTAATTTGTTGCCAGCAACTACGAATCACACCTGATGGGACAGCGTGAACTGAAAAAACATGGGCCAGGTGGTTCAGCCAAGACTGAACCGTTTATTCATCTGAGGGTCATAGCATATATAGGAAAAAGTTTGGAGCTTCAAAGGATCCCTTGTGTGGGAAAACTATGCATATTATGTAACTGTTACTGATAACTTTCAAGGTTCAGAGCTTGGTAAAAAAAGTGCTTTCAGGACATACATCAAAGGAGCATACAATAAAAGTATCAAGAAAAGGATTACATATATTTTAAACAAATGGTTACAAGATAGAGATTAACAGTCAATTAACAGGCCTTGACAATCATTCTCAGGACTGTCTCAGGTTCTTATGTGACTAGTCCTCCCTAGTTTGCCACATGTTATCCCTCATGCCAGACTGTTATTGTGTCACGGTGGGGCAGTTCCAGGAGCCCCTTAATGAATAGGAGAGTGGTGAGCCAACATCCTGATAAATTGAGCCCTTGGAGGTAAGAACAGGCAGGAATTAAATTCCAACCTGAATTCTTTAACCCTTTTCTGGACTGATCAGAGCTGACCCTCTACAGTAATTCTACTAATATTGGAAACTCCTTCCACTAATATAGATAGATAACCAAACTGAGGAGGAAGTTAAGCAGTCGCCGGCAGCTAGTAAGTGTTATAAGCAAGACTCAAACCCAGGTCTTCCTAATTGCAAGGCCAGCCTGCTATTATCTGCCTTGCTCTCTGTATTACTCTTAAATATTTCTTGACAGTATGTATTCTTTTATATGGAATCCTGTGCAAAATGACAAAAGGCTTACAATCAGAAAATTGAATTATTTTGAAGCTTTTTTCTGTCTTCTGCTTTTGATATTTCCTTTCCCAATAAATGTCTTTAGGGCAAAATTATATACAATCCTTGTTCTACAAGTGTAAATGCAAATTCAAGCTTTTAAAACTTATTATGGCTCATTGAGCCACAGAATATTAGAGTCTCTCCCTCTGATATGATAAAAAAAATGTTCGTTGTCATTAATTTGCCTATGAATTGCCTCTATTTTAATACACTGGTGAGCCCTTACTTTTGTTCTGACAGTTTCCTATACCTTACCATATTCCACTAGCACAATGACTTTCTAGGTTTCTTTATACAATAATGGTAATTTTCTTTAAATTCTCTTATTTTAAGTAATCAGGTCATAACTCCTGGGGGAAAGTCTACTTTTAATTGATTTAGAATTGATAGTATTTACTTCCCTTCCCTCCTTACCTTCCCTGCCTCCCCTGTCCCTTCCCCTGGTTTTATAACAAATACAAGTATCAATAGAAAATTGAAGGCTTCTTTTCTAAGAATTTTCAAAGTAAAATGTTCTTTATTTATGTACAACTTTCATTTTATTTTCTGAAATTTATATGTCTGAGATTTATGCATATGAGTGATGGGGTATGGGCCCAAGGCAAGACCTTTGCCTCTTGCCCCAAAAAGAAATTTGGTCCCATTTGTCTAGGGGCCCCAGAAAATCCTTAAACTTTCTTTGACCTCACTCATCTACTTGGTCTCAAACAGTTGCCTAAGGCTATACTCCACTCAGTTGGCCTTTCCTTATCTCTCACCTTTATTCTGATGGACCTGCTCTCTCTTTTCTGCCTTTGATCCCCTAATGAAGAAGCCTAGTCTTTAATATTTCCTGCCTTTGATCTTATCCAATCCCCATTCAACCTCTTCCTTCCAGTTCCTTGTTACCCTAATAAAGCCTAGCCTTTCATTGTCTATTCCTGGATGACCCCATCTAGACACTCCAATTCTCCCTAAACTTCTCCCCCAGTCATCCAAATCCTCTTCCCAGGCCCTCTTCTGGTCACCCAAAATTCCTTGAGTGTATATAAGATACATCGTGGCCCCATTTAAATGCTGAGATTTCCTCATGCCTGCTGTAATGTTCAGATTCCTTAAGAGTCTGGCCTGGAAGACTCATTGGTAATAAAACTTTGTCTTTGGCTGGGAGAAGATTTGGGTCAAATTCATTTGGGCAGCACACACGTGTCTTGATCTCAGGGTTCCCAGCACCCCAAAAATCTATACCTCATCATGAGCATTAGAAGCAACCATTATTTGAACTTGATTTTCAATGGTGTTTGATAGCTCAAGAACAACATAGTAATTATTTGACTTTCAATAGACACTTGGTTTTTTACAAAATCAGATCTGGGTCCATGTGAGCTCAATTTCCTTGAGGATAGCCATTGGATCATGGGTGATAACTGTTAATGGAAGGAAAATCAGTTTTTCCTTAGAAAATTCATCAATTAAGGTTGTGTTTACCACATGGCAAAAGATATAGACCTTGATGCTAGTGCATGTAATTTATCCTAAGTCTCAGTTTCCTAATCTCTTAATGAGTCCTCAATATTGGCGTCTCCCTCCATAGCTGGCTCTCTTCTATACTGACTTTCCTCAGAGCTGTTAGGTTAAACACCACTAGGGGTTAAGCTGATCCTTCAGTAAGAAATGGCTGCCTGGGGCAGCTAGGTGGCACAGTGGATAGAGCACTGGCCCTGGATTCAGGAGGACCTGAGCTCAAATTCAGCCTCGACACATAACACTTACTAGCTGTGTGACCCTGGGCAAGTCATTTAACCCCATTGCCTAGCCAAAAAAAAAACAAACAAAAAGAAATGGCTGCCTGAATTATTGGAATTAAGTGGCAATTACTTTAATATTTTTTCCCAACTTGTTATTAATTGTTTATAGAAAAAGTTACTTTGGGATACATTCCTGGTTAACTAGGTAGGTCCTTCCCTTAAAGATAAATGTTTGAAGAATGTAAAAGGTCATTTCCCCAAAAGAAGAGAACTATGATATGAAAGAGTTCTCCAAATTACTAACAATAAGGGATTACTCTAAACATATTTAGAATAATTCTAAATTTTTACCTCATATGCACCAAGCTGGCAAACATGATTCCTTGTAATCTTCCCAAAACTTACCAACCTGGAGTATTTATGTTCAGTTCTGGAAAGTGCATTTTAGGAAGTAGGGTAGAGTAGCAGATAAGTTAAGGAGTAAGAGAAAAGGGAATATTGTCCCATGATATTGGAGGTGAGGCTTCTTCAGGACAAGATCTGGTCAGATAATGTATATGGGTACAAAGCAGTAGAGTCCTTTGGGATGAAGGGAGTGAGTTCAGTTACCCAGTACAATGGACCCAACAGTGGTTCCTTAATTTTGCTCATACATAATTTACTTCTTTAAAAACAAATCACATTTTGAACTACTTGACAGAGTTGCACAAAGTTCCTTCCTCATTTGAACTTAGTCCCATAATAAATCTGTTCCCCAATTGGTGATATTTCTTTACAAACAAATTAAAACTATTAAAAAAAAACTTCTCATAATCAATGTCATATCTCTTGACCCCAATTTGGAAAAAAGTAAAATCAAAATGAACATAGACATAAAAAGTTAAATTCTTTGAATAATAGGTTTGATGTTATTTTTATTGTTCAATATATTGAGAAAACTAAATATTAGATTTTATTTCTTAAACAAAAGTTTTCTCTTCTGGGAAACAGAAAAAGTAGTTGAGAGAAAAAAGAAAGGGTTTCTTTGACAAATTAGATTTTTTTTTTTAAAAACATGAAATGTAACCTTTAATAGAGTAGTTATTTAGTGGTGAATATAATGTTGGACTTAAACATCAGGAATAAATGCCTGGATTCAAATCCTTTCTCTGATATATGCTAGTAACCATGAGCACATCATTTAACTTCATAGATGAATTGCTAATTTGCATCAATGTAGGAAGATTCCACACTAAGAATTCCTAACATTGATAAAATCACAAGTCAGGACCAGACCCCTTTTTTCCAGTTCATTCCAAAGTATTTTTTCTCCTTCAAAAAAAAAAGTACTAACCTACTACTGGTAGCTCTAATAATTTATTGGAGGAAGGACTAACTATAGATACTTCAAAGTAAGCATGGATGCACCACTTGGCTTATCCATAGGGTAGGTATTTTTGGCAAATCAAATAGTAGAATTGTAGTCTGTATGTGCCTTACAACTCTTCTTCAGTCAGTGGTTGCCTGCATCCTGCTTCAGAGGAGCTCCAGAAAAGTCTGAGCATTATAAATGAGGTAGCAAAAGTATAAGTTCATACTTTGTCCCTCATACTGGTCTTTGCACTAATCCTCAAGCCAAGAAAACTGAGCTGAATTAATTTTAAGTAACTTGATCACTTTAAAACAAAAAGATCAGATAACAAAATGTGTTTGCCTCTAATTCCCAGTTGTTTTCTTAATTAGCAAAAACTAACTTGCCATTTTTTAATTTAAAATGAACATATCTAAAACTTTTAATTGCTTCATTAAAAGATTTCAAAATGCATCTAAGAAAGTAAATGCTCCTTTTTTTCAAATCTTTTTCTGAGGAAATTGTTTTCTTTCTATACAGACACCCTGCCATGAGAATAAATTATGTAAATAAGTTGAATAACAATTACTTGAGTATATATAAACTGATTTGAATTTGTGGAGAAAGGTAAAGAATATATAACAATGTGGGAGAGGTAACAATAGAAGCAGATAATAGTAACTGGGACCTACTTTCAGGGACTAGATTAACATTCAACACAAGAATAATTATTAAAATCTAAAATCTAGTTGCTAAATGTTCTGGAAATGAAACTTTGGGATTTCTTCAAAAGGATTTAATGGACTTTTTTTTCTGCTTAAGAAATAAAATATAATATATTGAACAAGAAAAATAACAATAAAACTATTATTCAATAAAAGTAAATGTAGCAGTGATTTAACATTTTATTTCTATGTTAATTTTGGTTTTATTTCACTGTTTCAAGTTGGAATTAGGAGATATGCCATTTCCTATGAGAAGCTTATATTTTTTAGTGAATTTAACTTATTTGTTTAGAAGGAAACATCACTGGCAAGTATAAGACTTAAGATCTTTCCTTGGAAACATTTTGTTAGAACTTTCAAATATATATATATACATATATATATACATATATATATATATTTCTCAAACAAAAGTATATTTTCAAAATATTATTATAATACAAAGTGAGCTTTATCCCATTAGTCATTTTAATGTAAAATATTTGATTATATGTGTGTGTGTATCGCGAAAAATCATTTCTATTGATAATCTGTGTCTTGGAGACTCAGAATTCCACCCTGCCAGCCTTCTGTCCAAAGTTGTTCAGAAGGGCTTCTCTGATAATGATATTGTATTGAATCTTGGTCAAACTCTGATCCAGACCTAAATTGATTTTATGCTCCTCAGGTTTGTGTGGAGACAGACTCCCAATACTGGAGGTGGTATTTCCTTTGATGGCTGATGATATTGGCCCCTGTGGATTAAATGGTCTAAGGTACATATCATTTTAATATATCCCACTTCCTGGTATGTTGACCAATCATGGTTGATTGGCACCCCTTCAGAACCCCTACTCTTTGAAGGGTATACAAGTCTGTACCCCAAAATCCCGCTTAAGGGGCCCCAGTTTTGGACTGAACTCCCATGCAATGCATGTCAAATCAGCTTGAGAGAAATTAAACCATGGATACATGCACCCAATATAATTTGTCTCTTTATTAGAGAAGAAATTGAGGTTCACATTAAATATGCACACACATACATATACATGTACATATACATATACATATACATATACATATACATATACATATACATATACATATACACACAATATATATACCGATAAGAATACAGATATGGAAATGGGTATGGATGTAGATAATATAGATACAGATAAAGATACAAGTACATAGACATAAGTACAAATAGATATAGCTTAGATATGTATATATACAGATTTACCCCTAATCAAACATGCCAAAGCATATAATATTTTCTTCTCTTTAATAGGATTGCCCTAAATATGAAAAATGTGGCATTAGTGGTAAATATTTCTACACAGAAGATGAATTTTAATTCTGGCAACATCCCAAACTCATTTGAAGTCACATCTGGTTTTTAGTTAGAAATGTGTTCTGATTATGAGGTAATGAGACTGATTTTCTTTCAGATATTGTAAATTTCTGAAGGTATTTCCAAAGGTGTAATTCCAGAAATATTTTTGCACATGTTAATGACATAACCTGTAGGATCTAGAGCTGAGATTGACTTAAAAATCATATCTTCTTCACCCTTCTCTCATTTTATAAATCAGAAAGTTGAGCTTTCCAGAGGTTGAAAGACTTCCCCAAGGCCACACAGATAGTTATAGCAAAGTTGGTATTTAAACAAAGATTTTTTGACTAAAATTCAATGTTCTTTATCACTATAACATGTCCATTGTCCTTTAAACAACTTGACTATTTTCAAGGACAACACTTATTTGGATGTATAAGATCCGTTTTCCTGACTTTTAAAAAATCAGCCACCAAAAAAAAAAAATCAGCCTCATTATTTTTTGGTTTAAACTCCCAATTCTTTTTCTTTTAATTTCAGTTTCATTTAGGCTTACTTTATTATTGTTGTTTTTGTTTTAATATCACTGAAATTTGTATCCCTGTACCTTGTCTCTTTCTCTGAAAATACGATTCCACAGACATCCGTGTGTTATATGTAATAAGGACAAAAAAAGTGGTGGGTAGAGACAAATAAAGAAGAGAAAAATCAACAAAAAATAGTCACTACATAGAACATATGTGTGATATTCCAATTTGCGGACTCCTTACCTCTGTAAAGGACTAGGTTGAGTTCAGACCTGATAATTCAAAGTCACAAATAAATACATCAAATACATACTATATGCACAGAACTCAGAGGCCCTAGGCAAGAAAAAAAGTTATGGTTCTCACCATAAAGGAATTTATAGTCTATCAAGGGCATAAAAACATTATCTGTGATTTTGTCAGTCAAGATACAAAACTCATTCCAAAGAAACACATTATTTGTGTCAGGCATTCAAGAGGTTGTGACTTCTTTAGTGTCATAACTGCCAAGTATCAGGAGCTTGATGTGATTCCAGGTCTTCCTAACTCCAAGCTTAGCACTGTATCCACTTCATTATGCCCAATGCCTATTTAAACCACATATAAATAATAAGTATAACATATATACATGATAACTTCTTTAGAAGTGTCAAAAATATAATGTGAAATTTGAAAGGAAAAGTTTCATTTCTAACTGAGGTGGAAAGGACTAAGCCATCTCAGGATTAAGAGATCTTAGGATGTTGTATGACATCTTGAAGGAGGTGGCATTTAAATTAGTTTATAAAGGATACTTCAGCATTTTGGGGACAAAGGCCTTTGCATAGCAAAGACTAGGAGTCAGGAAAATGCAACTTGACTCCAAATGGAAAAAGTAGTAAAGAGAAAAAAAGGAAGAGTTTTTTATGACAAATTGTTGTTTTTAATGTGAAATGAAATATTTCATTGAGAAGCTATATGGTATTATAGAATGTTAAATTTAATGGTAAAGAATACCTGGGTTTAAGTACTTTCTCCAACATGTGCTACTGATCATGGGCAAAGTCATTTAACCTTGTAGATGAGTTGCTGATTTGTATCAATACAGGAAGGTTCCATACTAAGAGTTCCTAACTGAAAGAAAATCACAAGTCAGGACAAGATCCCTCTTCCCACTTCCTTTCACAAGATTTTTTCCCATTTTTTTTTAGAAAAAAATTAATAAGGAGGCTTCAGAATTAAATTTTATTATGTACCAAACTTTAAGCTCTCTAATATTATATAGAGGATAGAGAAAATATAAACCCTCAATACAAACAGTAAGGCAAACATCCAGGTGAATGAACTGACTACAATAAAATCATGCCTACAAGGTATTAATAATATCATTCAACAGTAACACATACATGCACTATCTTTGTGTAAGTAGATGAACGAGAGTTATCCAATGAAAAGCTAACAAATTGGCTCTTTGAAGTCCCTGTGATATTGTTATGGGGCATTTTACTCCTCCAATGTTACATCATAAAGATTCCTGACACAGCTTCATGATAATCAATGTGCTAAAAAAAAAAAAGCATAGATTAAGTTCTGGAAGTCAGTCAGGCAATAAATACTTATTCAACTCCTGCTATGTGTCAGGCATTGTGCTATGTGCTGGGGATACAAAGAAAGGTAAACACCAGCCTGTGCTCTCAGGAGCTCACAATCTAAAGGAGATTAGATTGCATGCAAACAACTATATACAAACAAAATACATTTTGGATAAACTGGAGAAGATCAAGAGAGAAGGTTCTAGAACTGATGGAGCTCAGGAAACATTACTTAGAATACATCTAGTACATTCATTCAATAAGCATTAAGTGCTCATTTACACATGAGACTCAGGTTAAAAGAGACCTGTGCACAGTCACACAGATTGTAAATAACTGAGCCAGAATTTGAATTCAGGTTCTTAAGACACCCAATCTAGAGCTTCTCCCCCCTCTGCATTGTATCTTGTTCCTTTTCTTGGAAGGCGGTTTTCAATAATGAAGGGGTACAGGAAATAGATTGCAAAGATAGATGCAAATCACACAGTAAAACTCCTTTAATTATAATTTTAAAAATTCAAGAGCAGTTTATAATGAAGATGATTTACTTTGATTTTTTAAAAATATTTTAAGTCAGGGCCATTTAAATGAACTGTGTTGAACACAAGGGTGTCAATATTGTCCTCTATGAGGGTCACAATAATAATAACCCCTTATGTTATATAGTACTTTATAAATTTGGAAGTGATTTCACACATTATTATATTCAATTCTTGAAAGAAAATCATGAAATTAGGAAGGACAGGTAGCATTACTTTTTATTTTTTAAGCATATCTATGATTTCTTTGGAAGAAAAGAACTTGTAGTGCCAATAAGATAATATTAAACTAGAAATGCTGTGGGGTTAAGTGACTTTTCAAAGTTTATACACCCACAATATATCAGGAATGGGACTCAAACCCACACCTTCTGGATTTATAGGTCACCTGTCTATATACCGTGCCAAACTGCCTCTCTATATTGATTTTATAGAAGTGAAATGCTATTTACTTTTTCTGGATCTCTTAGAAATTTCCTGAGCATTTTAGAGCTGACTTCTGGTCTTTCTATACCTTGACTTTTTAGAGAATACCAGGGATGTACCTGATCTTCAGATATCCAAGGGCTGATAGTTCCTTCAAATTGATGGAACAACTTTTTTTTAATATTTCTTAACTGAGCAATGATTCACATTACACACTGTGCATGGAAGACTTCAAGCTTCCCACCCTTTACAATCTTCAACCAGGTATTATCTGTCTCCTCAAAGCATGTTATATTTATCTGTGTATATGTTTCTAGCATCAGGGGAACTTAAATTCCTGAAGATCAGCATCTATTCCATTTATTATCTTTTCATCTCCCACAATCTACTATAATGCATAGTTCATAGTAGTCTATATGTAATTATTGTTTGTTGTATAAATTTTAATAGAATCTGGGCTACAGAGCTGAGATACATAACCCAAATATCTCTTTTCCTACTTCCTGCAAAATTTCCCAACCCAAACTAGGTCACTGTAGTACACTAAAATAACAGAGACTAGTCACCCTTTCAATTTGGAAACAGAATGGAGAAATATAGTCCATCTATAAAGCAATTCAGATTGCACTAAGTGATTCTACTCAATTTAACAAGTATCCATTAAGGAAATGAAGGCAGGCAGGAAGGAAAGAAGAAAAGAAGGAAGGAAGGGAGAAGGAAGGGAAGGAGGAAGAGAGGGAAGAAGAGAAAGAAAGAAGAAAAAGGGAAAATAAAGAAAAAAGAGTAGAGAGGAGATCAAGGAAATTAAGGTGATAATCTATTGGAGAAAATGAAACAGGGTAACCTGATACATGTTGAAAGGTTGATCTGGGAAAGCCAAAAGGGGCTAGCTCTTTATTTGAAACTGTAGTAATGGAAGATACCTTGGGGATGATGTTCATGGAATAGAAGATAAGGTAGAAAGAATGCGGAGCTTCTCGCCAAATAGCCTATTTTTTCTTATTGCAGTTGTTAAAGTATGAGATGAATTCCTTAGCAGAAGAAAGAATGGAATAGGTGCCTCAAAGAGAGAATAAAAGGTTTGGAATAATGACAAAAATTATTGTCCATCTACTTACTGTTTTTTCTTCATTATTTCCTTTGAGATTCTAAAGCTTTTATCACTCCAAATGAATTTAATTATTTTGTACAATTCTATAATATATCACTTTGATATTTATTGATATAAGATTTATAAAGACAACAACATAGAAACTAATTGGAAAAGAACTCAAGATGGGTACTTTTGGAGCTTGATGCAAAATAAAATTTTAGAATAGATAAGGAAAGAATTAATGATTAAAACAAAGCAAAGAAAAACTTTGAAATTTTTCAAAAACAAACACAATATTGTAAGGGATGCAAGATTTTTAATTTACCACTCTATCCTAAATGAAAGGTAAAGGTAAATTAAAGGGATAGAGTGAACTTGCATTAAAGATTCTTGAATTCTCTGATCCTCAGTTTCCTAATCTGTAGAAGGGGGGTGATAAAATCTGTTTCACCCACTTCACAGGGTTGTTTTGTGGTTCAAATCCTATAATTTATAGAAAGTGTTTTTGTCAGCTTTAAAACTCTACAAGAAATGTCAGTTGATTAGTTAGAAGGGGAAGGGAGGAGAATGGGGAGAATGAGGTAAGGGAGCTGGGAATATTCCTAATTAGCAGACTTTACTTTTATTTTTTAGTTAAAGGTAACTTAATGATATTATCAGTAATTTTCTCAAACCATATCTGTATTTTAAGTTGTAAGTTTCATTATATTCTTTCTTAAAATTAGTTCCAAGATGCTTAAGTCCTCATTTAAATTTTCTGTGAATAGCTGTTTGAAGTGAAATCAAATGTAGCAGAGAAATCCTAGAAAGCCCAGGACTTGAACATGGAAAAAGAGTTAGCAATAAGTTGTGAAATTAGTTGGAAAAGATGGAGCCACACTGGTTGAAATCTTGATGAAGTAGAAGCTGATCTTTTGAGTGAATTAGAAAGGAAACAGCATTATAGCATGAGCAGTGATAGGCAATATTTTTGTGTAACTTTTAAAAGTCAGTGCAGTAATTCCAAGACTTAGACACAAAGAAGGACCTGGCTATTGATGAAGTATAGATAAGAAGTATAGATAAGAAACATGTTGCTTAAAAAAAAAAGAAAGAAAGATATAAAGAAAAACTGCAACAATCTTCATGTATCTGAAAAAAGTAGGAGCACAAGCAGAAGAGATTTTTATAAACAAGATAGAACTCTGGCAGTAGGGCTGCTTGGGCAGACTGAGCATAAGAAATTCTTGAATACAAGCTAAGTGTCTGAAACTCTGCAGATTAGAGAATCCAAGGGGGTGGTACTGTATGTCCTCTCTCTCTCTCTCTCTCTCTCTTTCTGTATGGGTGTGTGTGTATATATATATATATACACACACACATATATATGTATATATATATACATATATATATATTCATGCACATATACATACATAGATATGTATGTATATTTTTTTCATTCCTTAATGGGGCCCTAAAGTCTTTCTATCTTGGCAATGAAAAAGACTATTTTTTTATTTTAATGTTTACTAAATCTTTTTAAACAATCCTAATCACTGACATTTACTAGTTAAACTATATTTATTGAAATAAAAATTGGGATGAAGCAATTGAGGGGAGATCATACCCTGAGAGGAGAGAGTAATAGATCTAGCACTAAGTCATTTTGTTAGAAGTATTGGTGGCTCAGAGCTCACAACAATAAC
Source organism: Vombatus ursinus (assembly GCF_900497805.2). NCBI lineage: Eukaryota > Metazoa > Chordata > Mammalia > Diprotodontia > Vombatidae > Vombatus > Vombatus ursinus. Next base: position 15,238,850 of record NW_020954585.1, read on the forward strand.
AAAAGTAGAAAGAATGATTTCTTTGATGCAACTTCCCAGAGAAGAGAAGGAAAAGTACACTGGGAAATTCATTTTAAATGGTGAATATATAATAGGGTAAGGAATTGGCCAAATAGGAGTTGTTGATCAACCAAGCAACTTGGTTCCTCACACCACGTTCAGCTGCTAGAATGGTAAGTTTGTTTTGTTGAAGCTCAGGTAGCCATGATTTAAAGTTAACTCCTTTTTTTTTTGGCAGGCTTTACTTAATGAATCTTATTTTCTATCAAAATACAAGAAGTCTTTATTATAATATAAAAGTCTGAGAAGCCACAAATAATTTTTCAAAATATTCAGTGAGTCAGATGTAACAGCAAGATCTCCAATGGGTAATGTATTACCTGGGTGGGGGGCCACCCCTCTCTAATTGCTACTAGCTCATTATCTTATTTATTCTTTTCCTAAGTTCTAAGACAATCAAGGGGGATAATCTGATATTTGTTCATAAATTAATAGAAATGCACAAACTTTCTCATTGATTAACCAATAGCCATTAAGCCCCTTCCCAAAATACTTTACAAATAAATTGGAGAATTTTATTTTCCCATAAACTATTACTCTACTTTCTAAATTTTCTCACAATGTTAAATTTTTTTAAAAATCAAATAAAATTATTTCTCTATTGACAGTAAGCCAGTAGTCCCACTATTTTATTTTCTAAGGATGGAAAAAAAACTCTTGTAAATTTTCTTTTGAATATTTCATACAACATATTTTCTAAACAAAAAGAGTTAAACTCAATTGTCTCATGGAATGTCTGAGTGAGTTAAATCAGTCTCTCAGGAAAGAAGTTCTCTTTCTCCTTTCTCTCATCACTTCACTCTCACTATGATTGTTACTTCCACCTGATAAAAGTTAAATTGTCCCTCTCTCCATTATTCTATTTTTTTTCTCTTAAAGACAAGAGTATCCATGAGTGAAAAAGTAAAAGTATCCACAGTCTCTCTGGGAAGTTCTATTGAAGCTGACATTGCATCAGGAATTAAGCTTTCTTTTCCACTAATTCTTTAATAGTTTGTACTTTTAAAAATTATTTTTCTCAAACCTGCAATAAACAGTCTGTCTTTTAGTCTCCTACTGTGCTTATTCATAAAATGAAAATTAGGAAAATTGAGTGTTCATATTCTTTGTGAATGCTACTTTAAACTGAATAAAATATATGCTAGGTTTTTATACTCAAAAGTATTTTCATTGACATAAATTACAATGGCAGATAAAGTACTGCCATCTTTCAGTTTTGTAGATAATAAAATCTGTCCATATTGCATGTTTAAAAGAAAAATGACTGGTAGAAATATAATGCTGATAGTTTCCAATTCTGTTCCTTTCTCTCTCTCTCTCTCTCTCTCTGAATCTGTTTCTCTCTGTCTCTCTGCCTGTCTATCTTCCTCCCTCTCTCTTTTTGTAAGAAGCAAGAGGTTTTATAATAGATTAGAAAACTTTCTTCACCTTTCTAGCTAAACTCTAGGTAGGGTGGAATCACTTAAAGTCAGCACACAAGGAGAAAATTACACAAAATTAAAATACCTTTGAAATTCTTTAAATCATCATAGAGTATATCTTTAAATGGTTGTAGCTAGAAAAGGGCTAAGGTCTTTTTTTTTTAAAGAAACCATTTTTTTTCAGAGATCACGTGAATCTGAGATGGTTGCTATGGAAACAATTAAATGTTGATTTTATTTTTTCATGACATTCAGCTAAAAACCATAGTTGTTTGATCAGACAAATTGCAGGAAGTAGGACTTCAACTTAAACAGATGAAAACAAAAACATGCAATGTCTTTCCTGGACAGAAAACTGATGATTAAGGGAAAAAATAAAATTGAAAGGAATGCATCAAGAAGTATAAATATATTAAGATGTGATAACAACACTACACAACTATCTCTTATTCTTGATTCACCATAATGCAAGACAGGACACAAAATAAAAAATGCAATGGGAATCTTTTAACTGACCAGGAAAGGTAGGAATTCCAAGTAAAGATGTCCCTTTCAGGAGTTCTACCATCCTGAATTGTATGATACTGTCTGTGAGTGTGATGAAGGGAAGAGTACAGAATCACATTTAGTATTGTAAAATATTCACTGCATAGAACAGCTAACTTATGAGGAAACAGAAAATTCATAAGTCCCACATCACACTCACTTTAGGTCACATACTCAGTAGCAGAGATTTCACAGAGAATACAACATAATTTAATTTTTTAGTTCTGCCTAGTATATTGAGAATTTACTATAGATGTATAAAACTACAATAGAAAGCATATGTTTACATCAAGAACATCACTGAAGAGAATAAAGGATGCAAAGAGTAAAGAAGTAGGGAAGAGAGAGTGATAGTAAGAAGAGGAGTAATGGGGCAGCTAGGTGGCACAGTGGATAGAGCACCAGCCCTGAAATCAGGAGGACCTGAGTTCAAATCCGGCCTCAGACCAAACACTTGACACTTAACTAGCTGTGTGACCCTGGGCAAGTCACTTAACCCCAACTGCCTAAAAATAAAAAAAAAATTTTAAAAATTTAAATAAAAAGAAGAGGAGTAATGAATAGGGAAGGAAGCAATCACATTGTCCATTACATGTCCAAGAAGTAACAAAGTTCATGCCCTTCCTAAGCTACAGCTTTGATATGTATATGTACATGTATATAATATATATGCATATTTGTGTGTGTATGTGTGTATATATATATAT
>NW_020954585.1:15241593-15254984 GCF_900497805.2 Vombatus ursinus
ATCTGGTTCACTCTCTCCTTTAAAATGAGAAAACTAGGTACAGAGAGGCAAAATGACTTATCCAAAGCCACATAAACACTTGTCAGAGGCATTATTTGTTTTTTGTTTGTTTGTTTGTTTTGGCTAGGCAATGGGATTAAGTGACTTGCCTAAGGTCACACAGCTAGTAAGTGTTATGTGTCTGAGGCTGGATTTGAACTCAGGTCCTCCTGAATCCAGGGCTGGTGCTCTATTCAGGATGCCACCTAGCAGCCCCCAGAGGCATAATCTGAACTGAGATTCTTTTATTCCAGGCATGATGGTCTTTCCACTGTATCATAAAATCTTGACTTTGTAAAATAATTTGATGAGTGAATCAATGTTGAAAAATGGAGGGTCCTTTTATTTATTTATTCATAGGGAAGGAAGAGGTATTAGTCTAGTTCATTTTATTCATATACCTTACCTGAAAGGGGGCTCTGATGTGATTTTTAAGGAGCCATGATCATCAGTACAGCATGGTCAGCCCTTAACTCAATGAAGATAGCTCATCTCTAGAGTTGTTAACCACTAACACTGATGGATTTCAAGTGCTTACACATGGATTGGCAGTCATAATATGTAATTCTTCTAGGTTTCATGATTTTACACCCTGAAAGAACTTCCACAGAGAATTGGAAACTACACAAAGAAAGGAATTTGATAGAGAAGACTGGAAGCAAGTAGGAAAGATTGCCAGGGAAACAGAGCATTTTTGGAGAGTATATATTGATCATCAACCTTGATAGTCAGGACCATTATCTGTGTGCCAGAACATAACAGTAAGAAGGAGTAGAGAAGCATATATGTATATGTATGGGATAATGTGTAAGATGTTTATATGTATGCATGTATGCATTATAGATCATAAATTACACTTTTTTCCCCTTTTGAACATAAAAATGAGAGACATATGAAAATTAGTTTGAAAGTTAATGCCACCTAGTGGATTGGTGCCTATTTTCCAGAAGCAAATACCTTGGTGTCAAAGCATATGGCTACTATTAGTCTTAGTTGACATTGAAGTCTCCTGGCAACTATAGTCTATAGGGTCATTTTCTTATTAGCCTCACTCCATTCCTTGATATCCACCTGGCTTAGACACTGAATGTGGAAGTTTTTATCCTGGAAGGGTTCCAGCAACTTCTAAAAAGGGGTTGTTAATTTTCTCATTTTTTCTTACTCCTTTCCTGACTTATGTTTTTCTATGTTCTACTTCTGCTCTGTCTTCCTTTTTCACATCAATGCCTTCTCAACTTTACACATTTTCAACTTCTTTATATTTCTCCTTAGCTAATTGTATGTTCTTCTTAATACCTACTGTGTCTATATACATCCATATGTCATTATATATGTATATGCATATGTATATGTATATTTCCCCAAATCTTTGTTTGTGAATAAAATATTTAAAAAAAGATTAATTTCCTTGATCTCCCTTGAATTTATGACATAATTAGCCATCTTTATAAGGAGGGATATTGATTTTCTGAAAGTAAGATCTTGTTTGTGGTGGTCAAACTATGAATAGAAAAGTCTTTAATTCAATCAAGAAATTCTGTTTGTTTGTTTTTCATCTGAATTAAAGGGGAAAGAGTCAAAGATGGAGTGATTGCTTTGGGAAGGATATTATTAAAGCCATTAATATTACATTTGTTTTGTTTGTTAAATCAAAAAGATTTTAATTTAACTTAACTATTTATGTTTATTTAAATTTAATTCAATTATTTAATGTAATTTAACTTAACAAAAATAATTCAATTTAACAAATTTAGCAAAATTTAACAAAAGTACCTTTGTTTTACCTTTCTGTGGCATTGTATCTTTTGTTTTATGCTTTCTTTGTAGTTGGTTGTTGTCTTTGAATCTGAAAGAGTAGCAAAATGACATCACTATGTTGGAGTCAAGGTACAATGTGTCGAACTGTGGCTGATACACCAATATAAGCTCTGAAGGCTCTGCCATAGGTTGGGCACAACTGAACATTTGAAGTGGAGATGTCTCTAAATTTGTGCATCTCATGTGTCTTTTCAGCTATTGCAATTCTACTTTGCTCATAGAGCATAGTGCCTTCTTTGAAGCTGGCACACCATGGGCCATTGCCAGTGTCTCCCATGTCTCACAATCTATTCCAAATTACTTCAGAGGGACCTTGAGAGTATCCTTGTATGGTTTCCTCTGTCCACCATATGAGCTCCTGCCTTGTGTGAGTTCTCCATAAAACAGTCTTTCTGGCATTTGAATGATATGATCAGCCCATTGGAGTTGTACTTTCTCTAGCAGAATTTGAATGGTTGGCAGTTTAGCTCAAGAAAGAACCAGTGTCTGGTACTTTATCTTGCCAGGTGATCTTCAGAATCTTCCTAAGACAATTCAAATGGAAGTGATTTGGTTTCCTGGTAGACTGTCTAGGTTTTACATACATACAGCAATAAGCTCTGCCTTTGTAGATCTTCAATTTAGTAGATTGCCTAATACCTCTTTTCTCCTACACTTTCCTTCAGAGCCTCCCAAACACTGAGTTAGCTCTGGCAATGCATGCATCAATTTCATCATCTATGAGTACCTCCCTGGAAAAATACTACGAGATGAGTGAACAATATCCCAAATTTCTCCATTTGCTATAGAAGAAATCATTTAGGTGTGAGAGAGTTGTACTTAGTGGGAAAAATTATGGTTGCTTGGATCTCTCTTAGAGTAGAAATGCTTTTTGTTAAATTTTCTCCTACAGACTTTGGCTAAAATGCAGAATACAAAGGTTTTGTCCCAACTTAGGTATAGTAAACAAATGTCTTCAACTTTCTAACTTCCAATATCAAGAAAGCAACATACTTTTGGTGAGACTTTACAAATAATTTTTTGTAGATCATGTGCCCTGACTTTTGGTTTTGGATAATATTGATGCTGTCTAAATAGAGTATAAGTGTTCAGAAAAGCAAGTATATACTGTGACTTTGGATAGTCAGACAATTTTTAAACTATATTTGATTTAACAAAAGAAAGCAAGTCACTTCTCAAGATCTATTGTTTCAAAATTGCCAGGATTACAGAAGAAAAATGTTGGATATTATTTGGGAGAGGAAAGAGGGGACATTCCCTTAAACTTTTTTGGGGGGCAGGGCATTTGCATTTTCCTCAGTAACACATAGGAAAACAAAGGACATTTTTTTCCCCTAGCTCTCTTGTCCAGCAACTAAATGATTGTTGCTCATTGAAATTATGATATATAAAACCTGGTCAATGAGCAAATAGGTAAAGAATTACTTTAAGTAAAAGCTAAAATTTCTATGGCAGTCAAAATAACCATATGAAAAATCCTTTTAATTTTCTTTTCTTGATCTCTTAAAAAATAAGCCATATTGCAAATAAGTGCCATAAACTGAAAGCAATTCATACAAATGTTCAGACTGCACATGCATCTAAAAAGAGCAAGTGACTTTACAGAAGTAACAAACTGCTCTTTCCATCCAATAAACAGAGTCACTGACATATTTGCTACTATATAGGGATCTGACAAAATACTTTATCTTCTTTTATGGACAAACACCATGGTTTTACAATGAAAACCAAGAACACATATCGAGCACTCCATCTTATCTTTTTCTTAAATGTTTCAATAAGTCATAGAACTGAAGCAAATAAAATCTTGGGGACTTTTTTTTCTTGGTTGTTGTTATTTTTGTTCCATGTTGAAAAGGAAGATGCAAATGAGGAATTTTCCAAATCAATTAGTTTCAAAATTTTGGTTAACTTCATAAAAAGCCATATGTAAAGAGATGTCTTATTAATTTATTCCATTTGCATGATGAGAAATAAGTTAGTAGGGGGCACTATTTACTTTGAATAAGAGGCAACAATTTCAGGACCCCCCACAGAAATGTATAATTTACTGAAATTCTTCACAGATTGTTATTGATCCTAGCTGTGAACTCAAACCCAGGTCTTGTGTTTTCAATATGATTTCATCAATTTAACAACTAAAAACAAACCAAAACTGTGATGCTGATGTGCTGCTCCTTAAATTCTCTTGTAATTCTAAATCTTTGCTGCTATTCTGCTTCCCTTTAATATAAAACAGCATAACACCAAGTCCCTGTTTTTAAAGTTGTTGCTGTACTTTCAAAGAGGGTAAAACCTATGCTAAATTCATCTATTCCTACTGTAACTACCTGTTAAAATAAATGATATTTATTGATATATTTTATTTTACTATCTGAATTTTTTTTGGCCAAGCTTGTGATTTCATTGATACAGGAAATATAATGGATACAGTTTCAGGATCTAGAGGTAGGATGGTATAGTGAAAAGATTTCTGGATTAGCAATAAAAAAAATCTCAGATTGTAATTTTTGTCTGTGTCACCAAGCAAGATTTTAGGCATATCATTTAACTTCTTAACTCTGCTTCCACATGAATGAATTGAAAATAATAATTCTCACTATACCTGTCTTCACAACTTTGTATGAACCAAATTTTTCAAGGAAATTATCTCAAATGAGATAATATATGCAAAATACTTATAACATTTTCATCTTTGGAATGTGACACTGTTAGCCAGGCCAGTCACACCTTTTATCAGTGGAGACTTAGGGTGAAGGGATAAGGCAATGTGTAGATGTGAACACTCTACCCTCTCTTAAAAACAAACAAACAGCTTTTCCACAGAGAGCAAAATAACTCTCAATTTGGCCTGCAGGACAGAAGGAAAATCTCAAATCTGGTTTAGTTCTACTTTGGGAGAAGTTTATATAAAACAATAATCAAAGCCATGATTTTCTTTTTAAATTTAGCTTCTCACTCCAGTCCCCCTCCTTCCCAGCAGAGACAAACTTGACTGAATGGCCCCAAATTCAATTCTTTCTACATTATTATAACAAAATGTAACACTATCTTCCTCCCTCCTATAGTTCCTTTTTGCAAAGAACATAAAGAAAAAGAAAGCACTTAAAATTTGGTTAGATTTTATCAAAAAAGCAGTGGGCCTGCTTTTAAAAGTACTACCTAAAACAGCAAATGCACAGCTTAAGAGCTCTATATTACACATACATCGTCTCAGAATGAGATGATAAATTAGGGCTGAAAACAGCGTCACCAACTTACTGAATTCTTAGGCAGAGGAAAGTTCACCAAAAAATTGAATACCCCCACAATCTTCTCACATTCTATCCTCTCTGTCTCAGTGGATAAAGGTGCCAGCACCCATTTGCTCCTTCCTCCTGAAAAATCTCCTCCAAATTGCCTGAGCCCTTGTTGCTGCTCACCATTTCAAAGACCCCTTTTGAAGGTGATGCTGTTTCCACAGTTCTCAGTTTCCAAAATTCTTTTTCTGTCTCTGAGCACCAATCTAATAAGAGTCCTTATTCTGTTCCAGAAAGGGAAGAAGATAAATTCTTTAAACTATATCTTTCATGAATCCATACTGTTTAATCCAATTAGAATCAGTCTCAAAAGCTCACTACACAGTTTTCAAATTTTAAAGCACTTTATAAACATTTATTATTATTACTATTATCTTATAGTGTGTAAATTGATCTGAATGGTATAAAACACTATTCAGATATAAGATATTTTAATTAAATAATAACAAGACAGGAGACTTACAGATTTTGGGATCAATAACAGTTATTGTCAGATGCCATGTTGTTAATTCAAACTGTTATTCTGGACAAATAATGCCTTTTTATATAATATGTTTAATAGCTTTATTGAAATATAATTTTATTGTAAATAACATCAAAATTTGAAACATATTTCTTGTTGAAATGTGCTTATTGCTAAGGATGGACTGGAATAGGAAGAGACATGAGGCAGGCAGAACAACTAGAATGCTATTTAATAGTCCAAGAATGAGGTGACAAGGGCCTGACTTTACCATTATAGTGACTATTTTGGAGAGAAAGTGAGAATATAAGTGAAATGTTGTGAAGAAAGAAATTATAATAAATTAGGTGGCAGTGGTGAGTGTGATGAGAAGTGAAGGTTGTGAGCCAGGGTGACTGGGAGGATAGTAGTTCCCTCAACAGTAATAAAAGAATTAACAGAGGAGAGCATTTGGAAGAAATGCTAATGAGTTTAGTTTCAGATATAATGACAACATGATATATTAAGTAGACATCTGCTTAGAGATGTCCAAGGAGCAGCAGATGAAGTGAAGTTGAAAGTTAGGAGATAAGTTAGAGCAAGATACATAGATTTGAGAATCATCTGCATAGAGATGATAATAGAGCCTATGGGAGTCGACGAAATTATTGAGTGAGATAATATCAGAAAAGAAGAGAAAAGAACCCAAGACTGAGTTATGAGAATATCCATAGTTAGTAGATATAACCTAGATGGAGATCTGGCAAAGAAAAGTGAGAAAAAGAAGTCAAACAGATACAAAGAGAATGTGGTGTGGATAGATCTATGTCATGAAAACTTGGGGTTCAGAGGGATATGATCTGTAAGAAGTATATTATAGGAATTAAGGCATTTTATAGATTTGTTAAGGCAGCTAGGTGATTCAGTGATAGAGGGCCAGGCCTAGAGTCAAGAAGATTGATCTTCATGAGTTCAAATCTGTCCTTAAACCCTTTATAGCTATGTGACCCTGAGCAAGTCACTTAACCCTGTTTGCCTCAGTCCCTCATCTGTAAAATGATTGTGGTTTGTCCTTTGTCCTCCAAAGAGGACCTTGACATCAGGAAGATGATGACATGACTTGTAATTGAATTGGATTTGAGTGAGGGAGGGCTGTGCAAAATCACCAGCCTCACTTTCTCCTCCAGAGCCATCTGGATCCAGTGGCTAGGTATAAATCAGGACAACTGGAGATGGCCCAGGATGCAGTGGGAGACCTTGACCTTCCTTTGAGCAGAACACCTTCAGGGAAGGGGAAAGGAGGGGAGGGGAGGGAAGGCATTGGAGAATACACAAATCCAAGCAACTACTGTCCTCAAGTTCTACTGGGGTAATATAATATGTCCACAAAAAAAGTGTAGTAGAGAATAATTTAAGGAGGGAGAAATCATTGAATTGAGGACTGAGAGGGAAATGGAGAAAGTTTCGTGCAAATGATACTACTAAAACTGAAACTTGAACATAACATAAATACTCTAATTGGTGGATTTGAGAAGGGAGTATATTCAAAGAAGGGGAAATAGCCTGTGGAACATCACAGATAAAAGATGGAATTTGGGATTTAAGGAAAAGTTAGTACTTTGTTAAGTTTTCCAGTTAGTTTGGAATGTAGAATGTATAAATAGAAGGAATAGAAATTAGTTCTGGAAAGTAAGATTGGAGCCACATTTTTGAATGTTTTCAATTCCAAGGGGAGGAATTTTTTTTTTTTGGAATAATAGATAGCCATTGATGATTTTTGAGCAGGGAAGTGACATGATCAAACAATTTTTTTTTTCTTATGAAAATTACCTTGACAGCCTTTTGAAAAATGAATTGGAGAGGGGAGAATATAGAGACAGAAGGATAATTTGAGAGACCTGTAAAGGTCCAGGAAAAGGAAGTTAAGGGCCTATTCAAGGGTAGTGTCTAGATGAGTGAGGGTGGGAAGTAAAATATATTGTGGACATAGATTCTACGAAACTGGGCAATTATTAAATGTGAGAAGTATGGAGCTGTGAAGAATTAAAAGTGACTCACTTATGGATTGTGAACCTGAGTGAACCATCAAAAAAAAAAGGAAGTTAGGAAGAAAGGAGGTTTTGGGGAGAATATTAGTATTGAGATTTAGGGGTTTAGGGGTGCTGGGACCCCAAAATCACAACACATAGGTCCTGCCAGAAAGAATTCAACCCAAGCCTTTTTTCAGCCAAGGACAAGGTTTATTAGAACATCCATCATATTAGCCAGACTCTTAAGGAATCTGAGCATCTGTGAGCTATTGGCTAGATTATAAGAATCTGAGCACCTTAATAGAGACAAGATGGACCTTATAAACAGAAAGACTGTGGAAGGGATATAGAAGTGGCCAAGTATTTGGGGTGACTGGAGGAGGAGTTTAAGGAGGATCTGGATGGGAACGGTCAGTAAGCTGGGGTGAACAGAACACCTGGAATCTGGACCATGTGGCCGAGAAAGAATGGAGCGTAGCTAGGATTAAGGGTGGGAAATGGACTGGGGCCAAAGGGAGGTAAGACAATGGAGGGCTAGGCTAGGTTAAAGATAACAGAATTAGGAGACTGGGCATAGGTGATAACAAAAGGCCAAGTGATAGGATTATAGCCTCAGGCAAATGCCAGAGATTGGGCCATGTGGGAAAGTCCAGGGTTTTTCCTTGGGGTCTAGATTCCATCCTCATCATTAGCAAATTCTCTTTTGGAGTAAAGATCATTGAATCGTATATCTAGAATTAGAAGGCCTTTGGGGTGACTTAATCCAACCCTCTCTCTCTCTCTCTCTCTCTCTCTCTCTCTCTTTATATATATATATATATATATATGTATATATATATATATATATATATTTAATTAGGAAAGATGTCAAAACAGGTTAAGTGACTTGTTCAGGGTCATAGAAGTAGTAAGTCACAGGGAAGCATATGCTCAGATATAGCATATAATGAAGTATATTTATAGAATTACTCAGGGCCAGCCTTACTAATAAGGCAGAGTAGAATGTTGCCCACAGAATGTAATTGGAGATACATACTTCTTGTCCAAAACAAACAAAAAAAGCAAAACCAAACAAAAAATTCCATTTCTGTCTGAAATTCTACCAACCATGATTCATTTCAAGTCAAGGACTGATTTTTTTCTTCTTTTCTTTTAATAAGCAAATAATTGTGGAAGGCCTAGAACTTAAATTTCTAATATCTTCATGTGATTAACACTCTCAGATCATTTTATTCATTTGGCCCTATACAGAAAAGATAAGAAAAGCATAAATACACTGACCAATCAAAATGTTTAGATGTCAAATGAGAATAATTTTTATTGCTTTAATTAAGAATAATTGAATTATAGAATCAGAGTAGGAAAGAACTTCAAAAGTCATTTAGGCTACTCTTCACTAGAACATTCTCAACAAATGGTACCCCATATATAACAAGAGTTGGAAAAGATGCTATAAATTACACACACACACACACACACACACATTATGTATATAAGCACACACATACAAACACACACATGCAACATATATGCTGTTCATAGATATGAATATACATACATGTATATGCACAGATCCAGATAAACATACACATATCCATATACATGCATACATACGTGCATTTATATATGTGTAAATCCATCTATACATATGTGTGTATCCTCACCCCTCTAGTCCAGTGCTCTTTTCATTAAAGTTGCAATGATGATTATGCTCTTTGTGGGAAAGGAATTCATCTTATTATGTCTTTGATCTTCTAATACTTATTATATAACTAAGCAAAGATACTAGAAAAGCTTTTGCCAATCACATCAGGATGGCAGTTAATTTTTCTGGTCAAAAGTATGGCTTGCTTTGAATATACTATAAAAACTTTACTAAATTTTAAAGGTGTACAAATTTTAACAATGTATAGCTAAAGATCAATCAACAAACATTTTTTCCACTCCTATTTTTTCTTATTTATTTTCTACTCTTTAATATATATATGTATACACACACACATATAAAATTTGGAGTTCCAAATTCTCTCCCTCCTTACCTGGCCTCTATTCTCCTTCAGAAGGCAAAGATTTTGATATAAATTAAAATATAAGGTCTTGCAAAACACATTTCTTTATAATTGTTTATTCATTTTAATCATGTCTGACTCTGTGACCACTTTTTGGAGTTTTATTGATATAGATATTGGCGTGGTTTGCCATTTCCTTCTCCAGCTTATTTTACAGGTGGGGAAAGTGAGGCAAACAGGATTAGCGACTTGCCCAGGGTAAAACAGCTAATAAATGTCCAATGTTGAATTTGAAGTCAGGTCTTTCTAACTCAAAGCCTGGCATTCAATGCTTTGCTCCACCTAGCTGCCTTAATTTCCATACAAGTCATGTTGCAAAAGAAAACATAAAAGAAAGAAAGCTGAAGAGGAGGAGAACAAAGGCTGGGGTGTTGTGAGTGAATTCTCTAATCTCAAACATTTGGCTCAACTGTCTCCCACACAGGGGGAGGGAATCAAAATGTTGAGATTTAGGCTTGCTGGGGAACCCAAAATTCAAAGGTAAGTGATGCAGGTCCTGCCTTGAATGAATTAGACCCAAGCCTTCTTTCAGCTAGAGACAAGGTTTATTAGAACACTGACTGGGGTGAGCGAGATTCCTAGGGAGTCTGTGTTATTGGCCAGATTTTAAGAATCTGACCACTTTAATGGAGGCAAGATGAATCTTTTATATAGAAGACTGTGGGAACAGAGAAGGGGTCTAGTTGGAATTAAGGATGGGAAGTAACCAGGGAAGATCTAAGGGTAACAGACAGTGAAGGGCTGGGCTAGGTTAGAGGTAACAGAGAATTGGAGGTTTGGTCTTGGGGACACAATGAAAGGATAGTTGAAAGAATTTTAGCCTCAGGTGAACACTAGGGCCATGTGGGAGATTTCAGGGGAAGTTGGGGGGAGCGGAGTTTCCAGAGCCTATACCCCATCATTGTGAGATGGTAACTCAGAGTTGTTTTAATTTGCCATTCTTTGATTAATAGTGATTCAGAGCATTTTTTTTTATATCACTATTGATAACTTCAATTTCTTCTTCTGAAAACTGCCTGTTCATATATTTTGACCAATATCAGTTGGGAAATGATTCTTATTTTTTATAATTTTTACTCAATTCTCTCTCTCTCTCTCTCTCTCTCTCTCTCTCTCTCTCCATATATATATGTATAGATAGGTAGATAGATAGATAGATAGATAGATAGATAGATAGATAGATAGATAGATAGATAGATAGATAGACAGATGAGATAGATAGATGAGAAATGAGACCTTTGTCAGAGAAATTTACTGTGAAAAAATTTCCCCAGATATCTGCTTTCCTTCTAATCTTGACCGCATTGGTTTTGTTTGTACAAAATAATTCCTCTTAATTTAATACAATGAAATTATCATTTTATATACCACACACTCTTTCTCTTATCTGATCAAAAATTCTTCCTGTATCAACAGATCTTGTGACAATTAAAATATTCCAAGAAACACAGTTTCTGGGTAATTTAATCATTTTATCAATTAGGCCAGCACATTTATTAATGAAAAGATGGTCATTTGGCCATTTCTCTTAGACCAAAGATCCTTAATGATGGTAGGCTCACTGTTCATGTGCCCTTCAAAGAGAAGGTGTTCCTGAGGGATATCAATAAACTCTGATTGGTTGACACAGTAAGAGGTGGGCTATATTAAAATGAAGGTATTAGGGTATGTAACTTAAGTCACCCAAATCTTGGTCAAAGAGACTTCTCCATTTCCATATCACCTGACTGACAAAAGGAAGAATCCACATTTCCCCAGAACTTTCTGAGTAAACACAAGGAGCAGAAATACACCCATTACTTCAAACTTAGAATTTCTTTTACTGTCTGGTTAGATCTTGGCCTGGGTAAATCTTTAAGAGACATTGATTCAGTTGATTTCTGGATAAGAATGTAGAAAAGGGGAAAAATCTTAATCCTGACTCAATAATTTGTTACTAAAATACAAGAAAGAAATATTAATTTCTCATAATCTGAAAGTTAAAATATTCCATGCTTTACTTATTTCCTTATGTCATCACACTTTATGTGTAAATCATGTACCTATTTTGATTTTATCTTGGTATGCGGTGTGAGTTGTTGGTCTATACTTTCTTGCCACCAAAGCTTGAATCTTGGGATTTATCAAACTCTGGATTACTATGGTCATTTACTATTGTATATTGTACCTAATCTAGTCAATTCATCTTCTACTCTATTTCTTAGCCAGGACCAGATTGTTTTAATGATAACTGCTATATAATATTGTTTGGGATCAGGTACTAATAAGACAATTTCCTTTACATTTTTAAAAATTCTCTTGATATTCTTGACTTTTTATTTTTCCAGATTAATTTTATTACTTTTTTTCTAGCTCTCTCTTTCTCTCTCTCTCTCTCTCTCTTTATATATATATATATATATATATATATGCATAAGTCATTATGCATTTATTAATTTAGGTAGAATTTTAATTTTATTGTATTAGTTTGACCTACCCATGAGCAAATTATATTTTCCCAACTGTTTGGATCTGACTTTATTTGTGTGAAAAATCTTTTGAAATTGTATTCATAGAGTTCCTGAGTTTGTCTTGGCAGGTAGACTCACAAGAATTTTATATTATTTATACTTTCTCTTGTTACTGGACTTTGTCAGTAACACATAGAAATGCTGATAATTTATAGGGGTTTATTTTATATTTTGCAACTCTGCTGAAGTTGTTATTTTTTTCAACTAGTTTAAAATTGATTCTCTAGAATTGTATAAATATACCATCATATCATTTGCAAAGAGTGATTGTTTTGTTTCTTCATTGCCTATTCTAATACCTTCAATTTATTTTTCCTTACTTATTTCTATAGATAACATTTGTAGCGCAATATTGAATAACTGTGGTGATAATGGGCATCCTTACTTCACCCTTGATCCTACTAAGAAGGCTTCTTGCTTTTGCCCATTAAAGATAATGCTTGCTTATTTGTGTGTGTGTGTGTGTGTGTGTGTGTGTGTGTGTGTGTGTGTGTGTGTGTGTGTGTGTGTGTGAGAGAGAGAGAGAGAGAGAGAGTGTGTACTCCTAATCATGTTAAGGAAAATTCCATTTATTTTTAAGCTTTCTAGTGTTTTTAGTATGAATTAATGTTATGTTTTGTCAAAAATCTATTCTTCATCTATTGGTGTGATCATATATTTCTATTGCTTTTGTTATTGATATGGTCAATTATACTAATAGTTTTCCTAATATTGAATCAGCTCTGCATTCTTTTTATAAATTCCACTTGGTCATAGTATATGATCCTGGTGATATATTGCTGTAATCTTCTTGCTAGTATTTTATTTAAAAATTTTCTGTCAACATTCAATAGGGAAGTTGGTCTATAATTTCATAACTTTGTTTTATTCTTCCTGTTTAGGTATGAAGACCATCTTTTGTCAAGAAATTGATAGGATTCCTTCTTTGCTTATTTCCTCAAATAGTTTATATTGTATTATAATTAATTGTTCTTTAAATGTTTGGTATAATTCACTTGTGAATCCATGAGTTCCTGGTGATTTTTTAGGGACCTCATTGATGGTTTGTTTAATTTCATTTCCTAAAATAGGCTTATTTAAATATTCTATTTTCTCTTTTGTTAATCTTGGCAATTTATAGACAGATAGATAGATAGGTAGATAGATAGATAGATAGATAGATAGATAGATAGATAGATAGATAG
>NW_020954585.1:15254994-15272421 GCF_900497805.2 Vombatus ursinus
ATAGATAGATAGATAGATAGATAGATAGATAGATAGATAGATAGATATTTGCATATATTCATACATTTTACTTAGGTTGTTAGTTTTATTGGCATGCAATTGGGCAAAACAGGTCCTAATAATTGTTTTATATTCATTTTTAGTGGCGGTGAATACAGCCTTTTCATTTTGACACTGGTCATTTTGTATTTCTCTTTCTTTTTAAAATTAAATTAACCTTTTTTAATAAAAAAGTTCCTTGTTTTATTATTTCAATAATTTTCTTTCAATTTTATTAATCTCTCCTTTGATTTTCAGGATTTCTGATTTATTGTCTCATTGAGGATTTTTAATTTGTTCATTTTCTGTGGGATTTTTTTTTAAGTTTCATGCCCAATCCATTTATCTCTTTCTCTATTGATGAAAGTGATTAGAGATATGAAATTTCTCCTAAGTACTGCTTTTGCTGCATGACATGGATTTTGGTATGTTTTCAAATTGTTGTCATTCTTTCTAACAAAATTGCTGATTATTTCTATAATTTGTTCTTTGACTCATTCATTCATTAGGATTAGATTATTTAGTTTTCAATTAATTTTTAATCTATTTTTCATGGCCCTTTATTGAATGTGATTTTTATCATGTTATGATCTATAAAGGATTCATTTAACATTTCTGCTTTTTTGCATATGGTTTTGAGGTTTTAAACTAAATATATGGTCAATTTTGTGAAAGTGAAATGTACAGCTAAGAAATAGGTATATTCCTTTCTATTCTCATTCATTTTTTCCCCCTAAAGGTCTATCATGTCTAAAATTTCTAAAAATCTTTTCATTTGCTTGATTTTTTCTTGTTTATTTTGTGATTAGAGTTATCTAGTTGTAAGAAAGGAAAGTTGAGGTCTCCCTCTGGTATTGTTTTATTGTACATTTCCTCTTGTAACTCATTTAACTTCTTTAAGAGTTAGAATGCTGTGCCATTTTTTGCATATATGTTTAGTATTGAAATTATTTTGTTATTTATGCTACTTTTCAGCAAAATATAGTTTCTTTGCTTATATCTTTTAAATATGCCTAGTTTTGCTTTTGCTTTATCTGATATATTGATTCTTTCCCCTGACTTTCTTTTTTTATTTTGTCTGCCCCAGGTCCTTATTTTTTACTATGTCTGTGTCTCTCTGTTTCAACACTATTCTTTATAAACAACAAACTGTAGGATTCTGTTTTTTAATTCATTTTGCTATCTACTTCTGTTTTATGGGTGAATTTATCAATATTTAAACTCACGGTTATTATTATTAACTGTGCATTTCCATCCATCCTGTTTTACTTCCAGATGAATCTTGTAGTTATTTTTTTCTAGCTATATAAAAAATTGGGGTAGTTTTATTGGTTTGACAATGGATAAGTTAATCGTTTTAGGTAGAATTATCATTTTTATTATATAGGCTTGGCCTACCCATGAGCAATTAATATTTTTTTCCAACTGTTTAGATTAGGCTTTATTTGTATGAAAAGTGTTTTGGAATATGTTCATATACTTCCTGAATTTCTCCTGGCAGGTAGACTACCAATTATGTTATCTTATCTATAGCTAATTTAAATAGAATTTTTCTTTCTATTCCTTGTTGTTGGAAATGCTGATGATTTGTGAAGGTTATTTTATATCCTATAGCTTTGCTGAAGTTGTCAATTATTTGAAGTAGTTTTATTGTTGAATCTCTAAATATATCATCATATCATCTGCAAAGTGATAGTTTTTCTTCCACATTGTTTATTCTAATGTTTTAAATTTGGGGGCCTCTTGCCATTTGGCCAATTTTTTTGAAGATATTGCTCTCTTTTCATAATTTTCTTGCATCACTCTTGTTTATTTTCCCATTTTTTCTGCCTCTCTTTTTGATTTTTTAGAATTTGTTTCCCCCTTCTAGGAATTCTTTATGGGCTTGTGTCCAATTTAGTTTTTTTTCCTAAATTTTTAGATTTTGCTTGTAGCTATTTTATTATCATTACCTTCTTCTGAGTTCATGTCTTCATCTTCTCTGCCTTTATTATAACTTATAGTCAGATTCTTCTTCTTCTTGTTGTTTGCTCATTTTTCCAGCCTATTTCTTCACTTTTAACTTTATGTTAAAGTTTGGCCCTGATTACAGGGTGGAAGTGGTGCTGTCCCACATTTCAAAATTTTTTTGTCCTGCTGTTTTCAGAGCTCACAGTATCATGGGGGAGACAACATGCAAACACCTATAGAGGAAAACCTATATACATGATAAAGTAGAGATAATCAACTGAGGAAAGAGAACAATATCAAAGGAGATTAGCAAAGATTTCTTGTAGAAGGTAGAGTTTTAACTCTGATTTGAGGGATGTAAGTCAGGAGGCAGAGATGAGAATGATGACAAAATGTGGAGGACAAGCTATTGCTTTAAGGAGCTGCCTATAGAATGATTACTGCAGACAGGGATTGACAATTATAGCTACCATTTGTATAGTGCTTTAAAGTATGCAAAGTGTTGTATATATGCTGATTCATTTGACCCTCACAGGGAAAAAAAAAACAGAAAATAAATGATGGAAATGATAAACAAAAACATAGAAATAAAGAACTACAGAGGAAAAAAAGAGTAATTTGATTTGATTAAAATATTTGTACTGTTTTAGCAAAATAATTTAAATATGCTATATAAAACTAAGCCATACTTAGTAAATACATAGACTCTTACTATAGAAATATGACCTTAGCCAAGCAGAGTTATCCTTTTTACTCAGTAAAAGCCTGTGCAATTTTATGAGTAACTGTTGTTCCTAATGCAGGAAGAAACTTAAAAGGATATCACCATTACTAAATAACCAGTAGGCCATGATTCTTAAATGTAAAATTAACTTTTGAACATTTATTATTTTTTAAGTTTATGGTGTGAAGAAAGAAAGAAAAATGAGAACTCTATATTGTCTGAATATTCATAATGAGAACCAAATGAGTGATTACTATTCTCACATATTTGTGATCTATTTGTCAGACAAAAGGTGATAATCTGAAAGTAGAATATAACAGCCTGAGGTGAGACATCATATGGCTAATTAGTGTGATTTTGGAAGAATACATTATTCATAAAAGTAGATGCATAATTATGGGAAGGAAGAAGTGGAAAACTTGAGAGTAAAGTGCAAGAGAACATGGTATAAAAATAAACTTAGAAAAGGAATTTTTAAAAAAAATACAGTAATAGAATGGAAAAGACAATGAGGAACAAGGCAGCTAGGAAAAGCATATCTCTTCATTTCTATTTTTTCTTCCTTCCTTCCTTTTTTCTTTATTTATTTTCTCCCCTTTTAAATTCCATTCTTTCTATATGCAGCTAGATGTGAAATTCAAAATCATACCCTTTCCACAAATCATTTTGTTCATGAAAAAATCATGTTATATATATATATATATATATATATGTTTTCATCAGCAAAAATCTGCCTTCTCTCTCATCCCCTCCCCCATTTAAGAATGATCTGGGAGATGGGTGGGGAACCTGGGGCCTCAAGGCCACATGTGATCTTCTAGGTCCTTAGGTATGGCCTTTTGAGTGAATCCAACTTTTACAGAACAAATCCTCTTATTAAGGGGATTTGTTCTGTGAAATTTGGATTCAGTATGTTTTATTTGTATTCAGACTCCATCAATTCTTTCTCTGGGTAGGGATAGCATTTTTCATCACAAGTCCTTCAGAATTGTCTTGTTATTTCTTAGAATGGCTAAGCCGTTCATAGTTGATCATTTTATAATATTGTTACTGTGCACAATTTACTCATAATTCTACTCATTTCACTTTGCATCAGTTCATGTAAGTCTTTTTTAAACTTATCTAGGAGCATCATTTCTTATAGGGCAATACTGTTCCATCGTAATTATATGCCACAACTTGTTCTGCCATTTCCCAATTGATAGGCATTCCCTTAATTTTCAATTTTTTGCCACCAGAAAAGAGCTGTTATAGATATTTTGTACATACTTATTATTTTCTTTTTGTTTTTTATCTCTTTGGGACTAAGTAGTAGTATTGTTAGGTCAAAGGGTACATATGCTTTCATAGGCCTTTGGGTAAAGTTTCAAAGTGCTCCCCTATCTTGCCCTCCACTGTAAAAGTTCTTCCTTGTATCTTTTAGGTGAGATAATTTACCCCCATTCTACCTTTCCCTTTCCCTTTCTCCCAATCTATTCCCTTTTCTCATTCCTAATTTTATTTTTTATACCATCCCATCATATTCAACTCACACCTGTGTCCTCTGTCTATACATATTCCTTTTGACTTCCTTAATAATGAGACAGTTTTTATGGGTTACAAGTATCATCTTCCATATAGGATTGTAAACATCTAACTTCATTAAGCCCCTTATGATTACCCTTTTCTGTTTATCTTTTTATGCTTCTCTTGAGTCTTGCATTTGAAAGTCAAATTTTCTATTTAACTCTGTTCTTTTCATCAGGAATGCTCAAAAGTCTTCTATTTCATTGAGTATCCATTACCACTCCTCTGAAGGATTATACTCAGTTTGGCTAGTTATGTAATTCTTGGTTGTAATCTTAGCTCCTTTGCCCTCCAGTATATCATATTCTAAGCCCCTAGATCTTTTAATGCAGAAGATGCTAAATCTTGTATTATCCTGATTGTGGCTCAGCAATATTTAAATTGTTTCTTTCTGGATGCTGGCAATATTTTCTCCTTGACCTAGGAGTTCTGGAATTTGGCTATAATATTCTGGAAGTTTTCATTTTGGGATGTCTTTTGGGAGGTGATCAATGGATTCTTTCAATTTCTATTTTACTCTCTGATTCTAGAATATGGGAGCATTTATCCTTGATAATTTCTTTTCTTTTCTTTTCTTTTTTTTTTTAGGCAATTGCAGTCAAGTGACTTGCCCAGGGTCACACAGCTAGAATGTGTCAAGTGTTTGGTCTGAGGGCAGATTTGAACTCAAATGCTCCTGACTTCAGGGCTGGTGGTCTATCCACTGAGCCACATAGATGCCCCAATAATTTCTTGAAAGAGGATGTCTAGGCTCTTTTTAGATTATGGTTTTCAAGAAATCCAATATTTTTCCTTGATCTATTTTCCAGGTCAGTTGTTTTTCTAATGAAATATTCCACATTGTTTTCTATTTTTTTAATTTTTTTTTGGTTTTATTTTATTGTTTCTCATAGAGTTTGATAGAGTCATTTGCTTCCAGTTGCTCAATTCTACTTTTTAAAGAGTTCTTTTCTTCAGTGAATTTTTGCATCTTTTTTTCCATTTGTCTAATTCTACTTTTTAAACTTTTTTCTTCAGTGAATTTTTGTATATATACAAACACATATCTACACATGCGTGTGCGGGGTGGGGAGTGAGGTGTTTCCATTTGGCTAATTCTGCTTTTCAAGGCATTCTTCCCTTCGTTGGATTATTTTTTTTTTCCATTTTGCCTACTCTGTTTTTTAAGGTGTTATTGTCCTCAGTAGTTTTTTGTGTCTCCTTTACCAAACTGTTGACTCTTTTTTCAAGGATTTTCTTGTATCACTCTCATTTCTCTTCACAAATTTTTTCTACCTCATTTACATGATTTAAAAAAAAATTTTTTTTGAACTTTTGTATGGCCTGTGACCAATTCTTATTTTTCTTTGAGGCTTTCGGTATAGGAGCTCTGGTTTGTGGTCTTCTTCTGAATGTATGTTTTGATCTTCCTTGTCACCTTAGTAACTTTCTGTAGTCAATTTTTTTCCAATTGTTTGCTCATTTTTCCAGTCTTTTTCTTGACTTTTAACTCTTTGCTAAAGTGAGGCTCTGCTTCCAGGATGGAGAATTGTCACAAGCTACTGGTTTCTTTTTTGTTTGTTTGTTTTGTTTGTTTTGTTTTTTGTTTATTTTTTTCTTGCAGCTGTTTTCAGAGATATTTCTAGGGAACTCTAAGTTTTCAGTTCTTCCAAGGGGGTATGATCTAAGGAGAGATATGTTTACTAATCTCCTGGCCTGTGCTCTGGTCTGTGAGTGACCACAAGTACTCTTTTGTGACCTGGAACCATGAGCAGTGTCCCTCCTCCATTGTGACTGCAGCTGCTACTCCTCATCCTGGCACTGCCACCCAGAACTGTGACCCCAACATCTAGTTTGGGTAAAACATCAGAATCCTGCCCCCAGTGCCAGCAAAGAGAACTCTCTCATCTCCTGTCCAGTAGTCTAAACATCCTTACTGTCTGTGGACTGAGAGCTCAAGCAAATGCTGCCCCTGACTATTCACTTTATCCCAAGGTCTGCTCCTGGTTTGGGGGTGCTAGGCCTGCACTGGAAAGGACTACTCTGGACTGTACTCCACTGTCACTCCAGTGTGACAGACTTTTCCTGCCTACCTTTCAAGTTGTCTCAGGCTGGAAAAGTGTTTCACCTTATCCTTTTGTGGGTTCTGCAGCTCCAGAATTTGTTTTAGGGGGTGCCCTGGGTGACGGTTTAGAGAGAACTCAGCTGTGTCCCTGCCTTTTCTCTGTCATCTTGGCTGCACCCTCTCTATACTTCTTTTTACTACTTCACCAACTGTTAAGCCTTCCTAAAACTTAGTTTGAATAACATCTTTGTAACTTATCCCTTTTCAAGAAGTTGTTTCTGCTTTATTATTTTTCTGTCTCTCTCCTTTTAATCTACTCTGAATTCTAATCTCCAAATCATGGGAAATATCTTTATTTATGCCCTTTCAATTTCTATGTATCACTTGTGACCACAACTTTTAGGTGTATTAATTTTGCAATTACTCACACACACAATTTCTTTTTTTTCTTTTTTTTTCTTTTTTTAGTGTTCAACATTTACTTCCACAAGATTTTGAGTTCCAAATTTTCACCCCATCTCACCTTTTCCCCCACCCCAAGATGGCATACATTCTGAATATCACTTCCCCTAGTCTGCCCTCTCTTCTATCTCTCCCCCTCCATCTCTTACCTCCTTCCCCTTCTACTTTCCTGTAGGGCAGGATAGATTTCTGTACCCCATTTCCTATATTTCTTATTTCCCAGTTGCATGTGAAAACATTTTTTAAACATGTTTTTAAAACTTTGGGTTCCATATTTTCTTCCTTCCTCCCTCCTCACCCACCCTCATTGAAAAGGCAAGCAACTCAATATAAGTTATACATGTGCAGTTATACAAAACACTTCAACAGTAGTCATGTTGTGAAAAACTAATTCTATTTCCCTTAATCCTATCTCACCATCCCCCATTTATTCTATACTTTCTTTTGACCCTGTCCCTCCTCTGAAGTGTTTGCTTCTGATTACTCCCTTTCCCAATCTGCCCTCCTCTCTATCATTCCCCTACTCTCTTGTACCCTTCTCCCCCTATTTTCCTGTAGGGTAAGACAGATTTCCATACCCAATTGAGTGTATATGTTATTTCCTCCTTAAACCAAATCCTATGAGAATAAGATTCAATCATTCCCTCTCACCTTACCCTGTTTCCCCTCCACTGTAAACACCTTTTCTTTTTCTGTTTTTTTTTGTGAGATAACTTACCCTGTTCTACCTCTCCCTTTCTCCTTCTGCCAATATAATCCTCTTTCACCCCTTAATTTTATTCTCCAGATATGATCCATTCATCTTCAACTCACCCAGTGTCATCTATCTATCTATCTATCTATCTCTATATCTATCTATCTATCTATCTCTATATCTATCTATCTATCTACACACACACACACACACACACACACATATATATATAATTTTTTCCCTCCAACTACCCTAATACTGACAAAGGTCTCATGAATTATAAATATCATCTTTCCATGCAGGAATGTAAACAGTTCAAACTTAATAAGTCTCTTATGATTTCTCTTTCCTGTTTACTTCTTCATGTTCCACTTGAGTCCTGTATTTGAAAGTCAAATTTTCTATTCAACTCCAGTCTTTTCATCAAGAATGGTTGAAAGTCCTCTATTTCACTGAATGACCATTTTTTCCACTGAAGGATTATACTCAGTTTTGATGGGTAGTTGATTCTTGGTTGTAATCCTATCTCCTTTGCCCTCTGGAATATTATATTCCATGCCCTCCGGTCCCTTAATGTAAAAGCTGCTAAATCTTGTGTTATCCTGATTGTGTTTCCACAGTACTTGAATTGTTTCTTTTTGACTGCTTGTAATATTTTCTCCTTGATTCTGGAATTTGGCTACAATATTCCTAGAAGTTTTCCTTTGGGGATCTCTTTCAGGAGGAGATAGGTGGATTCTTTTAATTTCTATTTTGTTCTCTGGTTCTAAAATATCAGGGCAGTTTTCCTTGATAATTTCTTAAAAGATGATGTCTAGGTTCTTTTTTTGATCATGGCTTTCAGGTAATCCAAAAATTTTCAAATTATCTCTCCTGGATCTATTTTCCAGGTCAGTTATCTTTCCAATGAGATATTTCACATTGTTTTCTAATTTTTCATTCTTTTGGATTTGTTTTACAGTGCCTTGATTTCTCATAAAGTCACTAGCTTCCAATTGCTCTGTCCTAATTTTTAAGGAAGTATTTTCTATAGTAAGCTTTTGGACTTCCTTTTCCATTTGACCAATTTTGCTTTTTAGGGCATTCTTCTCCTCATTGGCTTTTTGGACCTCTTTTGCCATTTGGGTTGGATATTTTTTAAGGTGTTACTTTCTTCAGTATTTTTTTGGCTCTCCTTTAGCTGTTGACTTGTTTTTCGTGATTTTCTTGCATCACTCTCATTTCTCTTCCCAGTTTTCCCTCTATTTCTCTTACTTGCTTCTCAAAATCCTTTTCAAGCTCTTCCAAGTCCTGGGACTGATTCATATTTTTCTTGGAGAATTTGGATGTAGGAGCTTTGACTTTGTTGTCTTCTGGTTGTATGTTTTGATCTTCTTTGTTACCAAAAAAAAAAAAAAAGATTCTATGGTCTGACACTTCTTGCCAGGTTTGCTCATTGTCCCAGGCAATTACTTGAGTTATAAACTCTTTATTAAGGTAGAGGTCTGCTTCCAATGTGGAGAATGTACAGTCCCAAGTTTCAGGGGTTTGTACAGCTGTTTTCAGAGATACTTCTAGGCACCTGTAACTTTTCAGTTAAAGGTGGTATGATAAGGGGAGAGGTGTTTGCTCCTTTCTAGGCCTGTGCTCTGGTCTATAAGTGACCACAATCCCTCTTTTCTGTCTTGGAACTGTGAGGAGGATTTCCTCTCCACCACCACTACAAGTTCCAGTATGCCAGCATTGCTCCTCCTTGCCCCAGGACCACCCCTCAGAACTGTGACTCAGATCCAAGCATGGGCAAAGCAAGAGATTCCTGCCTCAGCACTGGCAAAGAGATCCCTACAATCCCCCTCTTGTCAGCCACTCAATTCCCCCTCAGTCTGTGGCCTGGAAGCTCAGGAGGCAGCCTCAGCCCTGGGCCACGCTCAGGAACTGGGGCTGAGACCTAGCTTCTTTCTTGCCACAGAAACAGACTTTTCCCACTGACCTTCTAAGTTTTCTTTGATGTTCGTGGGTTGAGAAGTCTGGAAACCACCACAGCTGCCTGTGATTCAGTCCTCTGAGGCCTGCTCCAGGTTTACTGTGGCCTGTACACCCATGCCTAACTGCGTTCCTCTCCCTGCCTAACGCGATAAACCTTTCGATTGACCATCCAGGCTGTATTAGGCTGGAAATTTGTTTCACTCTGTCTTTTTGTGAGTTCTGCTGCTTTAGAATTTGTTTAGAGCCATTTTTTATAGGTATTTGGAGGGGTTTGGGGGAGGGCTCAATCAAGTCACTGCTTTCACTCCACCATCTTGGCTCTGCCTCCCCCCCAATTTCTAAAGTATTATATACATACATCCTACACAACCTCCATTTTTTTTCCTGTTGTGACTCCTTAGAAATAATAATTCATTAATCTATTTAAATAATTGGAGAAATATTAATTGTTCATATCCATTGGTAGGCAGGGCCAATATAACAAAAATCATTATTTTACCTAAAATGTTTATTCAATGCCATCCCAATTCAATTACCAAAAAGTTATTTTCCTGAGCTAAAAAAAAAAAAACTGAGCTAGAAAAAATAAGTCAGATGGAAATTTTCTGTGTCAAAGTATTCAATTTTATACTATATCATAAGACTTGGTACTACACCTTACCCTCCACCTTATCACTTATTCCCATCCCCCTTTTTTGTGTAAGATTGGGTCTCCTCTTGCAGAGGCTGGCATTGCAGCAGTCTTTCATGGATTTATTCTGATACTAATTGATACAGAAACTTTAACCTTCTTAGTTTTTTCAGACATGATTTAGCTCATCCCTCTAAGCATCCTATTCATTCTACTCTCTGAGGGGCACAAGATAAGAGAATTGATCTTAGTATGAACATCACATAGGCCTTATTCCTAGTATAATTCAGAGCTGTCCAGTTCTAGTGATACACTCACATCTGACTACCCCAGTAGCAGGAATTAAAGGAGTGTACCACCAATCCCAACAGGAAATGCCATTATTGATGCCTCTTTGACATCATTTTCCTTCTCTTTGAAAAACATGAAGTCCTGGGAGGTAGAATCCATTTTCTTTTTTTTTAAAATTGTATTTTTTTAATTCATTGTGAACTTAAATACAAAATAGAACCCAAACCAAAAACCATTTTTATGTATACAACACAATATAAAAGAGGATTCAGCATAAAACCATGAGTTTTCATTTCACACTGTTAATTTTTTTATAAACTATCTAGGTCACGTATCTATTTTGACCTTATTTTGGTAAATGGTGTAACATATTGGCCCATGCACAATTTCTGCCAGACTGCTTTCCAACTTTCCCCATAACTTTTACTAAATAATAGATTCTTATCCCCCAAATTTAAATTTTTAAATTTATTAAACACAAGGTTATTATGATCATCTGCTACTGTGTATTTTATGCCTACTCTATTCCACTGATCTGCCTTTTTCCAGCTCCAGATAGTTCTGATAATTACTGCCTTATAATATAGTATAAAATCTGGTACTACTAAATATTTTTTTTTCATTTATTCTACTGATATTCTGTACCTTTGGTTCTTCAAAAGAATTTTGTTATTTTTTTTCTAGCTCAGTAAAATAACTTTTTTGGTCATTGAATTGGGATAGCATTGAATACATAGATTAGTTTAAGTAAAATTGTATTAAATTGGCCTACTAATGGATAAGAACAGTTACTATTTCCCCAATTATTTAATTTAGACTTTATTTGTATACAAATGTTTTATAATTATGTTCATATAGTTCCTGGGTTTGTTTTGGTAGATAAACTCCCAAGTATCTTATGTTGTCTACAGTTATTTTAAATGGGGTACCTCTTATTATTTCTTCTGGCAGGGTTTTGTTTGTATTACAGAAATGCTGATGATTTATGTGGGTTTATTTTCTAACCTGCTACTTTACTAATATTATTAATTTCTTCTACTAATTTTTTAGTTGAATCTTTAGGATTTTCTAAGCATATCATCATATTGTCTGGAATAAAGAGATAGTTTTCTTACCTCATTGCCTATTCTGATTGATTCCTTCATTTTTTTTCTTCTCTTATTGCTCTTGCTAGAATTTCTAATACAATATTGAATGATATTGGTGATAGTGAACATCCTTTTTTCACTCCTGATTTTACTGGTAAGGTTTCTAGTTTATCCCGATTACAAATAATGCTTGCTGATGGTTTTAGGTAGATAATTCTTACCATTCTAAAGAAAATCCATTCATATTCACACTTTTCATTTTTAATACTAGTGATTTGGTTTTCTTCTCTCTTTTTTAATCATATAAATCAATGTGTTATCTATTTTATTGTGTTTTTTTTTCCCCATAAAACCAACTCCTACTTTTATTTGTTAATTTTGGAGTTAGGTTTTTACTCAGCATTCCTCCTTTGAACTTTTTCACTTGTGCCTTTCCTGAATATGTAATTCAGAAGTTACAACCATCCTTTGGATTCAGTACCACGAGCATAGGCATTGCAACTGGGTATACTACTATAAATGTTTTCTGCAAAGGTGCACAAGGTGGGTGTGCTAAATTTGGAGTCAGAGCCTCTGGCTTTTAATTTTATCTTGCCACTTATTATTTGTTTGACCTTTGGCAAAAAGCTCAAATCTGTCCCTCAGTTTCATCATATCTAAAATATATGTGAGTTAAGCTACATGACCTCAAAGATTTCTTTTATTTCAATGCCTGTGGTCTTTTGGTCTTATGACCTTGATATACCAGATAGAGATAGAGACAGAAAGAGTCTCCTGTGCCTATCTGGGTTCTTCATTATGTACAGGGTAAGCAAGGGTTCAGTTTTCATAGTACAGATCATGAGTAGCAGGAATTCATTGCCCTATTTTCTAATTGCACCAGAGAATTGGTGGAGAGTAAAACCTGCTTTTCTCTCTTTTGTGTCTGGGAGAATACCTTTCTTTTACATCCTCTCAGATACAGAGGTAGAAACATTATTATTTTTGTTAATGTTACTGAAATTGTTGCTATTACTATAGAAACAGCTAGATTGCCTAGCAAAAAGAATTTAGGGCTTGGAGTCAGGAAGATCCAAGTTTGAAATCTGCATTAGGCAGCATTCTGTGACCTTGAGAAAATCACTTAATCTTTCATAACCTCAGTTTTCAATAAAGTAAAAGGGTGATAATAATAACACCAACTTCATAGGATTTTATGAAGATCAAATGAGATGATAATTATAAAGTGTTTTGTAAAAAAAAATGCTATTTGTCATTATTATAATTATTTTTCTACCATTGCTGCCAATAATGAAAGACTTCTCAATGAACTCCTAGAACAAATTCAATAAATTAACAAATAGGAGCTCATATATTCTAATTTTAGAACAATTATTCATACTGCATGTATAGTATATAAGTTACAACATAATTATTGGAAAATGTTTCTAGACTGACATTCCTCCCTGTCTGCCTTCTCTTTCAATTTAGGACATGTCCAGTCCCTGCTCTTCAGTTTAGGAAGCTCCCTTAGTCAAATCATTACACATATCAAGATACATTAGACATGAATTTCAGGTTAAAATAGTCCATGAGACTTTATGTATAGTGGCTTAATATCTTCTCTATGAATGTAAATCTGCATCTGTATGAATCAACCAATTTGTTTTAGTCAAGCCAAAAAAAGAGAATCACATTTTATCTTTCTAAATGGTCGTCAGAGCCTTTTATAGCCCTTCATTACTATATAAAACATGTGACATTGTAAATACCTCTAATCCTGCTTCACTTCCTGGAAAGTGTGGTTATTTAAAAGATTAGTTAACACAGCTTATTTCTTCCAAAATAAGGACCCAATAAAATGTTTAAAGAAAATTAAAGAAAACTGTAAAACAAGCGAATAGAAATCAGTGTCATTATTTTAGGTGTTTAAAATTCATGGGGATGATGGTCTTAAATGTACACTTTAACAAATTATCAGTTACTATCCATGTTGTAGACAGTCTTCAGCAGAAAGTAATGACATATGTCTATCAAGTTCAATTAAGCATTTGGTTGTAAAGTAAAAGAATTGTAAACCATAGGGACCCATGAGAACTGTAGGTGCTTTTCAGATTTCTAGGGCTAAAATTTTAAATTATAGTTTCCTGATGGTGCAGTTGAATATATATCTTTGCTCTGATACTTGTTCCTTTTCTAACACATGGGAATCATATTCCCTACCTTTGCCTATTTTTTCCCCTCTACCTTCTGCCCCTTATTATCATACAGTATAAATATTCATGTAATTTTAAAATTGAAGAGCAACATAAATATTTTACAAATATTTGAACCCAAGCCCTCTGGATCCAAATATAGCACCCATTTCATTGTAATACACCTCCTATTCTCTGTGCAAATAACTGTAGAAAAAAAGTAATTTAACTTTTTTTCTTTAAGAATTCAACTCCAGAGGAATTTAATAAGGTCTTAGGAGCCTTTAGGCCTTAGGTGTAGGAAAATGAAGGAGGGGAAAGAGAGAGAAAGAAAAAAGAAAGAAAGAAAGAAAGAAAGAAAGAAAGAAAGAAAGAAAGAAAGAAGGAAGGAAGGAAGGAAAGGAAGGAAGGAAGGAAGGAAGGAAGAAAGAAAGAATGAAAGAAAAGGAAAGAAAGAAAGAAAAAGAAAGAAGTTACAAGGAGTAGGCAAGAAGTGAGATAAAAGCAAAAAGAAAAAGGAAAATTGAAGTTTATATATTTAAAACTCCCATATCAATCCTTTTGTCAATCCCCTACCTTTCATTTTCTTCATTGCATGTTCTATGTTGCTTGTTCAAAATGACTCTTGATTTTAGTGCAAGTAGTTTTAGTCTGAATGAAGCTGCTAAAAATCAGAAGATAAAAGTCATATAGAGAGAATCATTGCTAGTCAAAAACTTAATTCCAGAGATTCTCACTTATTGTATTAATTGATAAAGCACACACAGTGTACTTATCACAGTGTGAGTTTAATGACTCAATGGCAGTATAGATAATTGAAATTTATAGATAAACAAGAACCTCATTTTAACCATTAATGTGCCAACCACCTCATCTGCAAACCTTTGGCTAATAAGATGCAAAATGAGTTAATGGAGGGGTGTATATATGTGTGTGTGTGTGTGATTTGAACCTGCACTTTGACCTCTGTCCTATGCAGATGAGCAGTGAAAGAAAATGGGATTTAGAGTAATAGTATTAAAAAGAAAGTGTACTATACTCAGGAATTGACTAATTCCTAGATGGACTAATCGGTTCAAGTGTGATTGAGATTGTAGTAGAGAATCAATTCAAAGATGCAAGAATAAATTATTGATTTACATGTAACATCTTTCCATTTCCCTAGTAGAGATGATTAAATGGATAATTGATAATTAGAGCTCAAAATATGAAATCATAATCTTTGAGAACAGGAAAGATTCCTTAGTATTTATCCAGTACAATGTCATCATTTACACATTAGGAAACTGAGGCTCAGAGAGGTTAATTGATTTGCCAGTTAGCCACTGGTAGAAGTTTGAAACTGATATTTGACAAATTGCATGATGTTATGAGAGAAAATCCAGGATATCAACCTCTGCAATCAATACCTTGAAAGTGTTTTGTTGCTTTTTTTTTCACTTGTATCTTACAATGATTTGGACAACCATCCAGAATCTATAGTCAGCACTGTGAAGTGTTGACAGAATAGCATACCACATACCTGGACAAGAGAATTGAGGCTCATGTTGGGGTTGCAATAACCATACACTTCTAAAACCAACAAAACTTTGCTGGATAAAACATAATCAATTCAAGTATTTATTTATCACCCATATGTACAAACAATAGATGTGCCTAAAGAAAACAAGCAAAATGTAGTCCTCGTCCACAATAAGCTTGCATTCTACTGGGGAAAAGTAATTTTATGTCCAAGTTGTGAGTATTAAGGCATATTTTTCTTAAGAAGATAATAATCTTACTGCATATGTCATTTGTAATTGATAAAATAGTAGGGAGATTAATAGCAACAATAAAACTGAATTCTCATTTCACTGGACACTGAAAAGTTTTCATGTACAGAGAATAAGGGCTAGACAACAGAGATGAATCCCATATCCTTTCACCATACTACGGATTGAATGAGCCATCATTTGTATGTTAAAGGAAAGAATAAGAATTCATAGTATTAAGGAAATAACACATATTCAAGAGATGAGAAAAAGTCTGTTTTTCCCTTGCACATCACTTGTGTGAATGTTTTGATAAGGTTTTCCTTCGTATTTTATTCTGTATATCTGCAAAAGGGCACTATCACTTAGGCCTTAGTTAGGCAGTAAATGGTGTGGGGACAAAGAAACACATTTTACATGACTCATGATTACTGGTGATAATAAGCATGAATCAAAGATGCCAAAGCTACAACTGTGATATATTTATATAAGTTCCCAAATCCTCCTTATTATAGATGACTACTTTGCTCTGAGTCAGCGGTTGGACACCATTGGTAGGAGTAGGAGAGAGCTTCAGACTCTTCAGCCTGAGAGTCATCTTCAGGTCTCTGTTTGATTCTCTATGGGTGCTTCTGGTTTCCACCATGGAGAGAGAAGTCATAAGATAACAACCCCACTAGGCTGCTAAAGGAAAAGACTCTAGAAAGAAGTCACCATGAGAAAACTGGCAGTTTCCATCATGTCTCACCCCCAGGTTGCTACTCTAGAGACTCAAAAGAACTTCCCCTTGGGTCAGGTTTGGGGATTGCTCTTTTGGTTAAGCTGAGTTACCTCTCTCCCAGTGGGAGGGCTCCCTCAGTCTGTATTGTCTGGTATATATTGTCACATGGATACTTTCTCTGATTTCTGTTTTGCTATTGATTTGGATAAATATGTTTTCTTGGCCAATTTCTATATGTATATTCATTGTTGAAGTGCTGTTCAGTGGGAAGGGATATAGCCTTATATATAAAGTTTGGAGTCTTGCATCCCACCCCCCCAAAAAAAATTGACGGTAATTAGAAGTTAGCTTGAACCTGAAAACTTCATTCCCTGGACTAACCACAATTAAGGGAGCAGAGGGATAAAATTCTATCCCAGTACTCTTTCTGTCTTAGAACAGAGTGCCCAAATATCTGACACTCTCCCAACTTCCTGTTTCCCCTCCTGGCAAAAATTGAAATATATTTCGAGGGGAAGGGAGGAGAGAAGAACATTAGAAATGTCTATTTTTGCTCCATTTGAATGGTGACACCCCAAAGTTAATGTGGGGGGCTGTTCTAGCAACACATGGACCCTTACTACATCTTAAGATAAGGTTCTACGGTTACAAAAAGTAGAGAGTATGAAGTAGAAGACTAAGTTGTTTTTTTTTCCTATCTTGCTCCAATCACTGCCTAACACAGTATCCTACATTTAATAGAAAGTAAATGTGTATTTATTCTTCTCATATTATTGAGCTTGTATTTCACACTTTAAAGTTTCTTAAAGGCTAAAGATGAAGATTTGAATTACACCCCCAGTTAGAGTAAAGGAAAAAGAAGAAGAATATCTAGCAAAAGACACATTATAAAACTAGAATGAGAACCAGAAAAGTGAAAAAAAAAACATTGAAGCTAAGAGAAACATATATACATATATGATCTTATTTTTAAATCATCAAGTATCCACCTGACCCTCCCACTTACCCAATTGCCTAATGAAAAAGAAGGAATGAAGGTAAAAAGAAAAGAAAGAAGGAAAGAAAGAAAAGAAGGAGAATTAGGGATGCATAGGCACAATTAACCAAAACATTTTTTTTCCATATTAATCATGTTAAACAATGAATTTCTTATTCTACATACTGGTCTGTTATCTCTTTGTCTTAATTCTTCGTTATCAGCCCCACTGGAATCATGGTTGATCCTTATGTTGGTCAGCATCACAATTTCTTCCTTCCTTCCTTCCTTTCTTCATTCCTTCCTTCCTTCCTTCCTTCCTTCCTTCCTTCCTTCCTTCCTTCCTTCCTT
>NW_020954585.1:15272431-15406275 GCF_900497805.2 Vombatus ursinus
CTTCCTTCCTTCCTTCCTTCCTTCCTTCCTTCCTTCCTTCCTTCCTTTCTTTTTGTTCTTTTTTCTTTGACTTAAGTAGTTGAAAATGGCATCATTTATTGAAGGTTAAACTTGGCATGCTACATAAAATATGGGGAAAGGGAAAAGTAGAGGTAATGAGTTGGGTACAAGTGAAATCATCTTGATAGATTTGTAGTCCCCAGCTTTCAAGTTGCTTTAGAAGTCAGTTCCCATAGAAATATTAAAAATGGTGACTAGGTTCCCAAGTATAACTTGAAATCATAAAAGAAAATGAAGACTTTGCCTGATATCTTTCTTTTGAACTATTACTACACATCATATTATAAGGCAAAAAAGAGGCTGTCAAATATTCAAGTTTCAATGAATACCCTCAATCACATGAATATGACAGAAAAATAATTAGATGTCCATGAGGGAATGTTTTATGAAGAGTCAACATTTATTTGCTCAATTCAAAAAGCATTTAGGAGGTACATCCCACTTGCAAGACACTGGAGATACAACAAATACCTATCCATAATGAAATTAGTGTAGCTAAGGGCACAGCATTTACAGATAAAGCAGGTAACAATTTAAAGAATCAGGAAAGTTTTCCCATGACGTGGCATTTTAATGAAAATTTAAGGAAACTAAACACTAACTTAAGGAGTATTCTATAGGCAAGCTTGCATAAAATGATGTTGAGATGAAGAATGTTTTGGCAACAGACCTATACTCTGGCACCTGTGTGCATGATTCAGAGAAGGGAGAAAGCATACTCCTGTGCCACTATCCTGGCAAAAAGTGTTGAGCCTAAACTATAGTCTAGCTTAACAGCAGTAGATGATCGTGACATATGCTACTGTGGGCAAGAATCCCTTAGAAGAAGTGGAGTATCCCTCATATGTCAACAAAATGGTGAGAAGAGCAGTACTGAGATTTAATCTCAAAAATGACAGAATGATATCTGTTTGGAA
The DNA here is from genome assembly GCF_900497805.2 of Vombatus ursinus. Lineage (NCBI taxonomy): Eukaryota > Metazoa > Chordata > Mammalia > Diprotodontia > Vombatidae > Vombatus > Vombatus ursinus. The sequence goes on from NW_020954585.1 coordinate 15,273,409, forward strand.
ACAATGCAAACTATTCAACATCACAGTAGCACAAGTCTATGCTCTAGTCACTGACGTTGAAGTGGCCAAAGCTGATCAGTTATATGAAGATCTATATGTGTGTCAATCTCATTGTGGATGTGTACAACCCTGGAAAGTATGCTGCCAAGGTAAGTGAATTTATGCATAACATTCAAAATTTCTCCATTTGGTTTAACCTATTGTTCAATGTGTGGATGTTGTGGTGCTGGCTGATAGAGGATCTCTCTTTTATTGGTGTTGATTGTCAGGCCAACATTAACACAAGTTGCAGAGAATCCATCCATACTTTGTTGTATCTTACCCTCAGAAGTTGCATTGAGTGCACAATCATTTGTGAACAAAAAGTTCTGCATGAGCTCTCTTTCTACTTTAGCCTTATCTTTTCAAGTTAAATAATATACTATCAGTATGATAGTTGACCTTGATGCTATTTTCATTTTCATTAAAGCTATCTGAAAACATCACTAAAAATACCATGCTAATAAGCATGGGGGCAAGCACATAGGCCTGCTTTACTCCAATGGTGACTGGGAAAGTGAAGAGTCCATTATCCAGAATCTATGCAAGTGTGCCATCAGGAAACTGGTATACAATACTAAAGAACTTATCCAGGAAACAAAATTTTGCCATGATCATCCACAAGCCCTCATGATTGGCAATATGAAAGGCCTTGGTTAGATTGATGAACGTTGTGTACAGAGCTCTGTTCTACATCTGGCATTTCATCTGGAGTTGTTGAGCATCAAATACCATGTTGACCATTCCTCAGACCTTTCTAAAGCTACACTGGTTAAGGTGGATGACCATATTTCAGGTGAAGGATTAGCCTGTTAAGGAATACTCTGGCAAGAATCTTGCCAGCAATAACTAACAGACTTCCCTCTACACCCCCGTGGTTATCACAGGACAACATATTTCTTTTTTTTCCCCTTTATATAGATGGACAATAGAGGCATCCTTGATCACTTGAGGGATAACCTTTTCTTGCCTTTACAGAGATTTCTTGGAAATCTCTGAAAGATTTTTATCAGTTTTTATATGAGTAGTGGAGCCCCTGTGATGTAGATCTCTGCCAGAATGGAATCAGCACCAGGCACTTTGCCATATGAGAAGAGCATAATAGCATTCAAAACTTCTTGTTCAATTGGAAGTGGCTAGAGAAGGATTGACTTCAATCTGATGTAAATAGTGAGGGGCTTCATCATTGGTTGATAAAGATCTGTTGAGAGCAGTATGAAAGTGTTCAGTACATCTATTCAGGGTAATGTTATGAACGATCTCTGACTCCATCAGTACTGTGTAATTGAGATGCACCAAATTATTTGCCCTACAAAAAGCCTGTAAGGCATTGTAAAAATGCCTTGGATTGTTATTATCAGGGTTAACCTGGAATTTCACATGCCTTCTTATTGAGCCTTGCGTCTCTCAATTGCTTACACTTTAGTTTTGATGGAATTAAATGTTGCCTTTTACAGATGGACAAACTGTCCTACTAGCAATCCTGCAGAATTCTTCTTCTTCATTTAGTAGTTTCTGAATTTCCCCATCATTTTCATCAAGCCATTCCTGATGTTTGCAAGTGCAGATGATATAAATGAAGTGTTGTATTTCAAATCGCTTAAAGCTGTCCATTCCTTTTCTGCTTCACTGTGACCAATGTTACATTGGCTCAGATTTTTCTCTAAATGAGTAACAAATTGTTCACAGAAGGAGAGCTCTCTAATTTGTTGATGTTGAATGTTCTAATAGTCACCATGCCTTGGGGGAACTGATTTTGTTAAATGCATGTGTTTTGCTTCCTATGAATAAGTCTATGACTGTCCAGTACACTGTGCCATACATTGTCTTTGTTATTCTTACATCCTATCTGTCTTCTCCTTATGATGACATTGTCTATTAAATGCTACTGTTTGCTGGAAGGATGCATACATGAAGTTATGTTCTGTTTAGGTAAATGGAAGTGAATGCTGGTGATGAAGCCAATCTTTTTTGCCACAGCTCAGACCTTGCTTCTGCCTTTCATTGAGGGTGGGGCTTCACTGCTGGTTTGAATTGAGGTCAGGGCCAAAGCTGTTGGCCTGTGTGGGAATAGGCCCTAGCCTTGGGGCCTCAACGGTACCTTGCTTTGGAGTTGGGTCTCTGTAGTTGGCTTGCTTTCTACAGATCTTGCTGATGGCCCTCTGGTGTATGTACTGCTACTGGCTTCCTCAGGCTCTTCCTGTACCAAAATAGTGCTCTTTTCCCACTCCAGTGCAGCAGACCTTCCCTACTAATTCTTTGAACTATCCTGGACTAGAAAACTGTTTCACCACTCAAATATTGGTTTTGAGGCATCATTTAAAGGTTGTTTGAGGGGAATTTGGAAGAGCTGAGGTGATTATACTGCCTCACTTGGCCATGTTAGTCAGGAAGTTCCCCCTTCTTTCTCTTTCAAATAAACACACACACACACACACACACACACACACACACACAAACTATCATTCTCCTACATTATCCCCTTATTATCACAGCTATTAGGAATGGCCTTTGGTCCTGCCCCTGTCTTTCAATTTTTATTTTTTCTTCTATAAGCTCCAAATTAACTTCTTGTCTGTCTTGAATTGTTTTCTGTTCTCTTATTCTCTTCACAACTTTTCTTTTTTTTCTCTTTAGACCTCACCAAGCAACAGTCATCATGCTGCTCAATTATTATTCCCAGGGTATCTCTGACCTCTGCTGAAGTAACCTTGCCCTTTGTAATTGTTAAACAAATCCCATGAAAGGATTAGTAATGTGACTTTTTTTTTGTAAACTTCCTTGAGAGCTTCAACAAAGTTCTTTGTAAATTACTACCCCTTCCAAAAATAAAGGAGAAAATAAAAGCAACATAAAAGAATAAATCTTTTCTACATTCCTCTCTTTAGTCATCAGGTTTAGCCATATTTATGTACATGGCTAGTCTCTAGTGCCCAGGCTCCAGAGCAATGATGATTTTTTTTTTTGGCATCATCTCATGACTTTTCTTTTTACTGCTTATCTTCCTTTAGTAAAACTTTCAGAGAATTGATGATTGCAAGTATAATTGATTTTAGATAAAAATATCACTTCTTCAATTTGGAACTACAACTAAAGGTCTATAAAACTATGGATACTGGACCAAGTAATACTAGCTATACATCTGTATCCTAAGGAGAACAAAGAAAAGGGAAAATGAACTATTTCTGCAAAAAAAAAAAAACTACATTTGTAGTTGTTCTTTTTGTGGTGGTAAAGATTGGAAATTGGGGGGAAGACTATAAATTGGGGAATTGCTGATCAAGTTATAGTATATGATTGTGATGGAATACCATTGCTCTGTAAAAAATGATGAGCAGGATGGTTTCAGATGAAGCTGGGAAGGCTTGCATGAACTCAAACAAATCGAAGTGAGCAGAGCCAGGAGACAATTAAACATGATAGTAATGCTATTTCAAGGATGATCAGCTGTGAAAGACTTAGCTACATTGATCATTACAATGATCCAAGACAATTCTAGAGGATCCATAATAAAAAATGCTATCCACCTGTAGAGAGAAAACTGATGAAGTCTGAGTACAGATGGAAGCAAACTGTTTTTTAAGCTTTACCTTTTTTGCAACGTGACTAAGATGGAAATTAAAAAAGAATAATTGCACTTCATCAGCCTTTTCTCTCCTTATCTTCAATATATATTTTTCTTTCATGCCTAATTTATGTATTTATTATTTAACTATTTAGTAATTACCTTTTACTGTTACTTTTGTTGATATCAGTCTTTCGAAACTCCCCTCCAGACTAATCCCTGCCTTGTGATAAAGAAAAGCAATTAAACAAAAGCACTGACTACAAAAGATAATATCTGATTATATATACAAAATTTTGTCATAGTAATCCTCCACTTATCTACTGTATTTTAACTGTTCTTTGAAAACTTTTTTTTTTGCTATTATTCAGAAGTCCAATTGCTTTTATTGATCTCTTCATTTACATTGGTGTAATCATTATATTGTACTACATCTTTTCATACAAATCTGCCCATGTTTATTTAAAATCCTTCATATTTGTATTTTTTCTTGTTGTTTTCAGTCATTTCAGTCATGTTTGACTCTTTGTGATCCTAACATCTTCACATGGATATTCTCTCCTCTCTTGGTTTTAATAAAACTGTTCTCTCCTTCTTCTCTTTTTATCTATCTTTTCCTCCATCTCCTTTGCTACATCATCTAAGCCGTGTCTACTAATTATAGGTATATACAAAAGGTCTGTCCTGGGTCCTCTTAACTTCTCATTCTACTATCTCACATGATAACCTCATCAGTTCCTTGAAATCAATTTTTATTACATGAAGATAATTCTCAGATTCATTTTCCAGCCTTAATCTCTCTCCTGATCTCCAGTGTCTAGTTGTCAACTTCTTGAACATCTTGAACTTAAACTTGACTATGTACCTCAAATTCAACCTGTCCAAAATTAAATTTATTATTTCTCCTCAATCCAACCCTTCTTTCTTTTGAATTTTCCCATTATTGTCAAGGGTACCACCATTCTCCCATTTGTCCAAGCTCACAACTTAATTTTCAACCTTGACTCCCTACTCACACTCACTATACATATCCAATATGAAGTCAAATTTTGTCATTTCTATTTTCACAACAATTCTCAAATATGTTTCCTTCTCATCTCTGACAAAAGACACCTCTTTGTTGAAGGTATTATTCACCTCATGTCTGGATTGTTGCAGTAGCTTTCCTGTTGATCACCATACCTGAAACCTCTCCCCATTTGAATTAATCTTCTACATAGTTGCCAAAGTGAACTTAAAAAACAAGTAGGACCATATCAGAATCCTATTCAATATACTCCAGAAGTTCCCTATTATTTTAAGTATAAAATATAATATCCTTTGTGTGGCTTTTAAAGACTTTGCAAACCTTGGCCCCTCTTATCTTTCTAGTCTTCTTATCCCTACTCCTTTTCACGTACTCTGTGATCTAGAGTCTTTGGAGTTCTTGCTGTTTCTCACACATGACAATTTTATCTCCTGATTTTTGTGCCTTTTCATTGGCTCTCCTTCATGTTTGGGATACTATCTTTCCTCTCCTCAGTCCCAGGTAAGTATGGTGGTACATGTGTGGGATAAAAATTATTCAGCATACAATAAGAGAGACTGAGGCACAGCTCTGAGCTAATGGCACTTTATTAAAAGCTCCATGGTGCCCTCTAAGGAAGTGGACTACAGATCTTCCTCACAATCTGAGTTGCCCACTCCTTCCAGGGCCCTATTTTTACAGGATTAGATGTCTAGACAATCAAGAAGAATTTTATTACATACAGAATAATTGGTTGGCATATGATGCATAGGCTAAGATAATCAAAAATTATCTGTCAGCAGGATTGCAAATTGGGTGAAGCACAGAATATCTCCACTAACTTGGTGGTCATAAGATGATCATAAGATGGATGACCCACTGAGTAGGTGATCTTAAGATGTATGCCTGCTCATGTTGGACAAAAGAGAATGGTCTAGAAGTACAAAAATAATTGAGAGATTTTTCATGTAGTTGAATCACCTCTGTCACACCAGGCTTGGTCACCATGACAAGGAAAAGCAAGGATGGAGCTCCGCTAGCAAGCTTCCTATGATTACACAAGTGATCTTACCCTCTGTAGCTCACAGCTCTGGGGTCAAATATACAGAATTTATAATCACTACCCCTATGAAATCATAATGAACTGATTAGAGTTTGAGTTGGGAACCTCAAGGAATCAACTTTCTCAAATGTCTATAATCTCAGCTCCTCAAGAGGCTGAGGCTGGTATATCTCCTGTGCCCAAGTGTTCTCCACTTCCATAAGTTATGTTTATTGGGTATCTATTTTGTTTGGGAGCAATATGGTGAGCCCTATGGGACACCAGATTGCCTAAGAATAATTGCATCAACTTGTCAGAAATAATGCAGGTCAAATTTCCTATGCTGACTAGTAATAAGATCAAGCTTGTGAGTAGCTCCTTTAGTCTAGGTGAAATGAGGAGATTCAATCTTTTAAAAAAAAAATCTCAAATTCTCACCTCTTGCAAGAGGCCTTTCCTACTCTTGCTATCTGTCTATATCTATATCTGTCTGTCTCTGTCTTTGTCTATCTCTGTTTCTGTTTTTTTTCTTTCTCTCTCTTGCTCTGCCTCTCTCTGTCTCTTCTCTCTTCCCCCACTACTAATATCTTCTTTAAGAAATCACCTTCCATTTACACTATATATCTGTATATATCTTGTATATACATAGTTGTCTAAAGTTGACACTCCATTTGAAGTGAACTTCCTGAGGGGAAAGATTGTGCCTTTGCCATTCTTTATTTCCCCAATGCTTAGTGCAATACCTATGCTGACTGTGTGTTAATAAATGCTTTTTGAATGACTGACTCATTGAATAAAGTATAAATTAATATTAATCATGAAATCTAATGCCTCCACAATCTTGTTTCAACTTCCTTTTCTATACTTATTAGACATTGCTCCCCTAATATTATTTATACTGTATATATAATCATGTTATTTATGATATTGTTTATATTTCCCTGAATAGAACATGGGAAGCCTAAATACTGATGATATTCTTGTTTCAACAGTAAAGCCCCCATGGTTTTATAAATTGACATGAATTTGAGATTAAAAAAAAACACATTAAAGTGAAACTGAGACTAGAATCAGTGATTTTTTTAAAAATTGTGCTTCGTTATAAGGAAATAAAAATATAGCATATACCTATTTTTTTCTACCTGAAGTAATTCCATAAAATGGAGAACATTTCATCCTTAGTGCCTATGAAAACTTAGGAAAAGGTTGAATAGTACAATAAAAGCTTCGGTTCATGAATATTGAAATAGATCTTAATATCTGGCAAAAAAACACCATAGTCAAAGCCAATCATCAACATAATATATAATATCATTATTTTTCCCTACCAATTAGAAATTTTCTAATCTTTCAATTCTGTATGTAAGCAAACATACATAAAATCTTAACTTCAGGGACAGAACCTTATAAAGTGTATTTGACTCATCTATTTTTATAATTATAATTTTATCTTAATTATTCATGATAACATTTTATGGCATATTTCATAAGTAGTAAAATTCTAAGAAAAATTAGTATTCATTACAATATCTAAAAATTTTAAATAAATTGGATGAAGCTGACAAGTTTCTTATGACTATAGGACTTGTAGATTAGTGAAATGAATGTTTATTAATATATTACATTACAATTTATTTAATTTTGTACCTTTTCAATTTGAGATAGAAAAATACTGAGAAAAAATTGTGGCTAATTTCTGAGATTTGGTGGAAAATAGTAAAATAAATTATACTTGAAAATATGCAAGTAATGAAAAAATACATCCCATGGGATTAATTATTGGAAAAGAAATCTTTTCCTATGTTATTTTATTAATTTTGTCTTGTGAATTTTCTTCTGTGTAGCATTCTAATAAGGGCCATCTTTCTTGGAATTGAAAAGTTAACAGAACAGGAAGGGGGTCAGGCCACTCATCAAAGAAGTTAACCACATTCAGTCCGATGTTCATACTGAAGCAAATCACCAACCCAAAGGAAAGAATTTAAGTTTTAGAGAGATCCTATTTCTTTTTAAAATAATTTCTATAGATCAATGTGAAAAATCAAGTCTCCTTGCCACAGTTTTTTAACTTCTGCTTATGAAAAATGTAGAAATGTGAACAGTTTCTAAACCTGAACTAACACAATATTCATGTTAAAGCAAAAGTGAGTTTTCTTTTTCCTTTTTTTTTGTTTGTTTTCTATTTGCTAATTTGAATGTGGATTTCATGGAATCATAGATAAGTTTCATGGTCTAAAACAGAAGAGCACACTACTACCATCTCCTGGAACACATGTATATAAAGAGTTATTTGGTGAGAACTTATGATTATCAGTCTGTATTAAGGACCTTGTTGCACAACAAAGTGACTGAAAAACATACTTCTGGCTGAGTTGAAGTATTCCTTCTTTTCCTTCAGCATAGAATTTTACTTTTTTTTTTCAATGGATTCCCAGCCTGGCTCTCAAATTGGACATTTGAATGTCACTCTCATTCTAAGTGGAGATAATGATTACTGGATGCTTTCTGGTAGCATGAGGGGTGGAGGCTTCAGAGACCTTGGTAGAGGAAAGATTTTTTTTTTTTTTTTGGTTTCTGGCTTTGAGAGAGGACATAATTACAGTTCCAGGCTCTTAGGGAGAGACTGCTGTAAGGAGAGGATGATTTTGGGAAAAAACCAAAACAGAAGAGATGATACCTTAAAAATATCCCTGATTGCCAATTTGCTGACTTTGTTGGAATTTCCTCTTGTTTAAAATTGGGAACATTTTCTTGTTTGAGCTCCTGGTTGGAAAGCTCTTTTCCTCCTTGTGTTTTTTGATATATATTTTTCCCCCTTGGAGTCAATTGGGGTTAGGTCATTTGTCTAGGGTCACACAGCTAGGAAGTGTCTGAGTTTTGAACTTAGGTCCTACTGACTCCAGGGTTTCTGATATAGTTTAATCTATACAACTTCTCTGATCTTTGTTATTGGCTTGGATCAATAGGTCAATTTTCTGTTTGATATTTGTGATGGTCTTAGTGTAACCAGTATTACAATTAGAAAATCAAACTCTTGGACATACCAAAAAAACCTTCTCCATTAAGAGATAGTGACCAAAAAAGCAACTTGAATCTAAAAGAAAAAAAAAATTCCCTACACTTATCAATATTTGTGTGTAGCAGATAAATATAATTCTAGTTTGATATCCCCTTTCTAAGAAAATAGTAGGCCAGCCCCATGGTACTGATCTCATGCTTCCAGGAAGAAATCAAAGTCACCCTTAGAGAGCAATAGACAAGATAACAGGAATATCTCTCTATTCATGCTTTCCCATGAGCCACAATTAGACAAAATGATGGGGGCATACATAGTACCTACATGGACAACAGAAAGGGGACTTTATATTAACAATTTAACTAAGATAAATCTGGGTTTTCAGTTCCCTAATTACGATAATAGAATCACAAAATCTAAGTTAGAAGGTTCCTGTGAGGTCAGCAAGTATATACTGAGTTTTTTTTTTTTTTCTTTCTTAACAATTTCATAGAAGTAATGGCATAGTTTCTACTTGAAGATCTCTAGTAATAGGGAACTCATTATCTCCTGAGGCAGTCCTTTCTACTGGTGAAGCTGGGTAATTATTTTATAGACATTAGGATCTATCCTCCTGGACCATTTTACATAAAGAATATATAGTAATTCTGGGAAATATCATTGCACGTTCTGCTATACAGAAACTAATCTTTAGTAAATGATATCCAAAGCTGTTTCTCTAATACTTCATAATAATTCCTGTTTAGTAGATCTTTTATAACTTACTTTTATTTGACCATATATGTGGACCTATCACTTTTTTTATTACAGTTACAGTGCTTAAAATTGAAATATTGTTCTTCCAATTTATAGAAAAAAGTGTTTTTTTTTTCCCTTTTGCTGTTTTTGGACTTGTGTGTGTTATTGTAGTCTTAAGACAAAAATGTATAGTGTATTTTAAACCTTTTATTTTGGAGACAGTTACAAAGTTTTATAAAAGATAAGGCTAGATGATGAAGGCAAATGGAAGAAACCCAGGAGGGAGAGGATTGTGGAAAGATAGCAGAGTAGGTCAGAAAATTTCAAGTTCTCCAGATTTCCCCCACTAACATGACAAAATAGCACCTCAAAGCGAATGTAGAGTGGTAAAAATTAGCAAGATTTGGGGAAGAATAGTCATCCTGGGACAACTTTAGAAGAACGGAAGAAAATCTTAGGATGGAGGTTTGGTCCCTGTGAAGAGTAAACACCTCCAGGCTAGTTCCACTGAAATCACAAGCAGCAAGCCCTGGGGCTAGCTGGACTAGCCTCAGCCCCAATCACAGGAATTTTCACCTCCTGGAGAGTGTAGTGAATTAGGCATCTGAGCAGGAGAAGATTGAGGGAATCTGTGCTGATAAGGGATGCCAGGCGCAGCTGTGCTCCAAGAGGTGGCCCTGGGCAAGAAGGAGCCAGCACATTCAGGGTGAGTGTAGAAGCAGTGCTGGCTATGTGCACTTATAGGAAGGTAGAGTTCTCAGTTTTGGTACCAGGCTACAGGGGAGAGCTGAAGGAGGATCTGAGGCCAGAGGCACCATTTCCCATACCCCAGGACTGGAGGTGATTATATAAAATAAGCTGCTTACAAATTAAAAAAAGAGAAGGTAAAGGAAAAAAAAAGAATCCAACTATAGATAGTTATTATGGGAATAGAAAAGGCAGGGTTTGTCTTCAGAAGAGGATACTGAAGCAAAAAAAAAGCCTCTCCTACTCCAAAGAGCTATGTCAAATGGTCACTTGACGAAAAATAATTCATAAGAGAGCTGTAAAAAGACTTATCCAACCTCTATGTGACTGTTAATGGGTTTAAGTAATTATTGTCAGTAATCTTTTCTTCTGGAGTAATTTCACACTAAGTGGTGAGGATATGTCTTTCACATTTAGCTTCAGAGATAAATATTTAGTCTATCACAACTGAGTTGAAGCCTAGAATTGAAATGGCTTTCAGAGTCCATCTACTGCAAACAATATTTGAATAAGAAACTTGTTTAATAATATAACCCAACATTGGTCATCTGCTGTCAGTGAATGTATAACCACTTAAAATGACCATTACAGTTTTGCATTTCTCAAATTATTAGGGATATTTATTTATCTTTTACCTCATGCTTAAATTTTCCTCTTTGTAACTCTTAAACTTCACTCCTAGTTCTACCCTTGGGCTTAAGTAGAACAAGGAGTGCTATGATATAGATAGATTGATAGATAGATAGATAGATAGATAGATATAGCTATAGATAAATATGTATGTATAGTGTGAAAGCCTTTAGAATACTTGAAACAGCCACAATTCTCTGTACTACCCAAGAGTCTTCTCTTCTATAAATATCTTCTCTTCCTTCAACTGCTCCTCATATGGAATTAACTCAGGGCCCTTCACTGTACTTATCATCCTGCTGTAGATACTTTCCACTTTATCTTAAGATTCCTAAACTCTGCCCTACAGAATGAAATACAGTACACCAAATGTGGCCTGACTGACACATTATTCCCAAGAGAGGAAGGAAATAGAAAGGCAGTTATTTCTCTTTTGAAACTGAGAAGGCACCCTGCCACCACTGCCCTTAGGAGTAGTCACTCATATTTTGGTTCATTATGCCAAAGTAACATGTCCTTCAGTTCTAAACCTTCTCACAAAGCTTAGTGGATACAATAAGGACAAACATGTTACCCAGAAATACCCTGCTTCAGGCACCATTAGGTATAGAGAGATGTTTAACCTAGTGTCTATGAAATTTATATTTTGATAATTATTTTAAATATAATTACTAATCTTTTTAATACCATTTGTTTTATTTTATTTTATTTTTGCAAGGCAATTAGGGTTAAGTGACTTGCCCAGGGTCACATAGCTACTAAATGTCAAGTGTCTGAGGTCAGATTTGAACTCAGGCCCTCCTGATTCCAAGGTCAGTACTCTATCTTCTGTGCCACCTCACTGTCCCTGCTTTGTTTTATTTTATGCATTTAAAATTTATCTGAAAAGTGGTACGTAGATTTCACTAGGCAATCTAAGGGGTATATAACACATGACAGATACTCAAATCAACAAAGTGATGTTGCCCTGACTGAATCCGTTACAATGGCAAAGATAATTTTTGGGGGGGAAATTATCAGTGAAAGGTAGGGAAGAAATAAAATGTAATTTAAGAGCTAGCAGACTCAAGGCAAGTTTTTTGTTTGTTTTCTTGCTTTTACTTTTTTTTTTCTTTTTTGCTCTTATTCTGTTCATGGCTATTCAGGTATTATAAACCCCAGTTAAATTAATATTTATATTCAATGTTGCATTTGATGTGTCAAAAGAAAAAAGTGAGCATCAAGATGATAGTAGGAAAACAAAATAACTAAAATGTGTTTGGGGTAGCATTTTCCTCCTAAATAAAACTGTTTACTGCCTGCTAAAGGAACTTTTAAAAAGTGCAGGTCAGAGTACAAATGTAGGTTTGAAAACTATAGTTAAAATACTTTCATTTCAATTTTCAACCTTATAATATCTAACTTCCTTCAAAAATATTTCTTGAAAACCTATTTTTGAGTATCTACTATGTATGAAAACATGGTCCAAGGCACTGCGCAACCATAAGCTTCTACTCTAGGGCATACAACCTGAAAGCATCATTTTTGCTGGTCCTAATTCAACACGAATAAGGCAGAGAGATGGTCATTTCCTTATATTTCAAATCAATTCTCTCATGCCTCATTTTTTTGTCTAAAGCAATACTTACATGAGCTGCTAACTCCATTGTCATACCAATAATCAAACTTAACTGCTTTGAAATGTACTTTGAATGTTGTATATAAGCCACACTCTTTAAATTCAGTCTGACACTCATTTGTTATTCTGTCAATGCTGATATGTCAAATGCCCATGGTGCTAGAATTCACTGTTTCTTTTTTTTTTTTTGGAAAGTTTTTTTTTTTAATTTTAAACTTAAATACAAAAGAAAAAAAGAAAAAGAGAAACTTAAACACTAAAATTTAAATATAAAATAAGAAAAGAAAAAAATAACATGAGTACAGCAGAACATAAGAGAAAACTCAAAATATAAAGCAATCATTTTCATTTCAAGAAAGCCTATATAGTACATATTAGACATTGTGTTCAGAGCTGTCCATCTTTTCTTTACTTCATTATAGGTCTTATTTTGTTCTCTAATGTGTAATCTTACTTAGTTCATTTTCCCCACTTTCCTCCCCTCCCCTCCTTCAAGAAGGCTAAAATTAAGCATATATATCTATATATGTGTGTATATATGTATATATATATATATAATCACATACATATAGACATGGATATGCATACATTTACATACACATACATAGATAGCTATTATCATGCACATATATACACAGATACATTCATATGTACCTAAGACTGTACTATACTTCTTTCTGAAGGTAGTTAACATCTTCCTACATAAGTGTAAGTCTTTTCATATTTTTCTAAATCTACTAACTTATTATTTTCTACACCACAGCAATAGTCTAACCTTATACTGTCTAGTTTTTTTTAATAGTCTAAAACAATATTGATTAGTAAGGCTGACATATAGTGTAGTTTCCCTATTTTTTCTTTTTGATTAAATCTATTATAGCTTTAACTTTGTCTGAGATCATGATTACTACCTCTGTTTTTTTTCATAATAAATTCTACTCCTGATCTTTATTATATGTTTGTTGGTATCTCTAAATTCCTATCCCTCTTGAATCCTCCACTTTATTTCTACCCAATACCTTGTCCTCCTTTTCTTTAACTTAGCCCCAAAGATCCCACTCTAATCCTCTCCCCCCTCAACCTTTCCTCTTGTTCTCTTCTTTCTATCTGAATTTATAAGAATTTTATAACCTTCCAAATGTATGTGTTGTTCCCCCTTAATCCCATTCCCACTAATCTAGATATCCTTCTATACCCCTCTTTATCCTCTTCCCTCATCCTCTTATACCTTCATAAATTTAGAAGACTTTTATTCCCTTCTAAATGAATATGTTGTTCTCTCTTTAACCCAGATTTGATGTAAGTAGGGTTCCTTCTAAAAATCCCTCACACTCCCTAACCCCTTAGCCTTTTTTATTCTTTCTGAATTTAGAAGACTTTTAAACCTTTCTAGATGTATATGTATTTTTCCTACTTTGACCCATTTCCAATGAGAGTAGGGTTCTAGAACTACAAGCCCTCCTCCCACATCTAATTCCTGTTTCAATTCTTCCTCTCTCACCTCACGTGTATAAGATAATTACTCTTTTTACCTTTTCTTGGATGGTATTACTTTTCAGAATCACATCATACTAAACTCTATTCCATTCATTCTTTTTTTTTATTTTTGCAAAGCTTTTTTTAAATTTTTTTCCACTTAATAGTATGTTTTTTTCAATACATGTAAAGATAATTTTCAACATTTACTTTTATAAGATTTTGAGTTCCATTTTTTTCTCCCTCCTTTCCTGCTTTATCCCCTCCCCAAGACAGTAAGCAATTTTATATAGGCTATACATGTACAATTATATTAAACATATTTGCTCATTAGTAATGTTGTAAAAGAAGAATCAGAACAATAAGGAAAAAACTATGAGAAAGAAAAAAACAGAGAAAATAGTATGTTTCAATCTGCATTCAGACATCATAATTCTCTCTCTAGATTTGAATAAAATTTTCCATCATGAGTCTTTTGTAGAATTTCTAAATGTAGATATTGATAGCTTACTATTCTTCTTTTAAATGTGTCACAATTATATTTTGACTATTTTTGTACTGAATAATGGCTATTGTTATAATTTACTTATATAAATTCCTTATATATCTTAGGTATCAGAACTTTAACAAAGAAATATTTTGAAAAAAATTATTTAGACCTTTCCCTCAAATTCTATCTGTAATAATTTTGCTTGTGCATTTTTTCTTTTGTACATGCTGGTTTATTTTATTTTAATATATATTTTCCTGTTTTTAACTTATTTTCTTTTTAAATTTTGAATTCCAAATTTTCAGGCTCTCTTACACCTTCCAACACCCAATGAGATGGCAAGCAGAGTGATATCAATAATACATGTTAAATCATGAGACAAATAATTATATATTAACCATATCACACAAAAGCAAAAAAAAAAATAAATTGAGAAAGTTATACATTAATTTGCACTCCAGAGTTCATCAGTTTTCTTTCTGTTTTGAAATGGAAAGCATTTTTTTTTGCACCTTGAGTCCTTTGGAATTGTCTTGGACAATTGTATTAATAAGAATAGCCAAGTCTTTCACAGTTGATCATCATTCCAACATTGTTGTTACTATGTACACAAATCTCTCAGTTCTTCTCATTTCACTTTGCATGGTACCACGTGGGCCTTGCCATGTTTGGTTTTTTGCTTTTTTTTTTTTTCTTGCAACCAGTGCCTCATCATTTCTTATAGCACAATTGAATTGTTTCTTTCTGGCTGCTTGCAATATTTTCTACAATATTCTTCAGAGTTTTCCTTTGGGGATCTCTTTCAGGAGGTGATCGGTGAATTATTTCAGTATCTATTTTGTCCTCTGGTTCTAGAATATCAGGGCAGTTTACCTTGATAATTTCTTGAAATGTGATGTGGAGGATCTTTTTTTTTTATCATGGCTTTCAGGTAATCCAATCATTTTTGAATTATCTCTCCTGAATCTATTTTCCAGGTGAGTTGTTTTGCCAATGAGATATTTCACAGTCTTCTACCTTTTCATTCTTTTGGTTTTGTTTTACAATATCTTGATTTCTCATAAAGTCATTGCTTTCCATTTGCTCCATTCTAATTTTTAAGGAAGTATTTTCTTCAGTGAGCTTTTCGACTTCCTTTTCCATTTGACCAATTCTGCTTTTTAAGGCATTCTTCTCCTCATTGGCTTTTTGGACCTCTTTTGCCATTTGGGTTAGGCTATTTTTTAAGGTGTTATTTTCTTCAGTATTTTTTGGGTCTCCTTTAGCAAGCTGTTGACTTGTTTTTCATGATTTTCTTGCATTATTCTCATTTCTCTTCCCAGTTTTTCCTCTATTTCCCTTACTTGCTGTTCAAAATCCTTTTTGAGCTTTCCATGACCTGGGACCAACTCATATTTTTCTTGGAGGTGTTGGATGTAGGAGCTTTGACTTTGTTGTCTTCTTCTGGTTGTATGTTTTGATCTTCTTTGTCACCAAAGTAAAATTGTATGGTCTGAGGGTGTTTTTTTGTTTTTGTTTTTGTTTTTTTGTTTTGTTTTGTTTTTGTACTGTTTGCTCATCTTCCCAGCCAATTACTTGAGTTATAAACTCTTTGTTAAGGTAGGAGTTTTTTTTTCCAGTGTGGAGAATGTACTGTCCCAAGCTTCAGGGATTTTGTGCAGCTGTTTTCAGATATACTTCTAGAGAGCTGTAAATTTTCAGTTCTTCCAAGGTGTTATGATCAAGGGCAAGATGTTTACTCCTTTCCTGTCCTGTGCTCTGGTCTATGAATGACCACAGGCAAGCTTTACTGCCTTGGAACTGTGAGACAGATTCCATCTCCACTGCCAGTACAAGATCCACCATGCCAGCACTCCTCCTTGCCATAGGACCATCACCCAGAACTGTGACTCAGTTCCAAGCACCAGCAAAGAGATCCCTGCATTCTCTTTCTGATCACCCATTCGATTCCCCCTCAGTCTGTGGGCACAAAGCAGCTGCCCAGGGGCTGTGCTGGGATTGGGATTGGGATGGATTTTTTCTCTCACCATAGTCACAGACCTTTCCTACTGACCTTCTAAGTTGTCTTTGGCATTTGTGGGTTGAGAAGTCTGGAAACTGCCACAGCTGCCTATGATTCAGTCCCATGAGGTCTGCTCTAGGTTTGCTGAGGCCTGGTCCTTGCCAGCGCACCCACACTGAATTGACTTCCCTTCCCAGCTCAGCACAATAGACCTTTCCATTCAACCATCCAGGTTATCATGGGCTGGAAATTTGTTTCACTCTGTATTTTTGTGGGTTCTGCTGCTCTAGATTTTGTTTAGAGCCATTTTTACAGGTATTTGGAGGGCTTTGGATGAGAGCTTAAGCAAGTTACTGCTTTCACTCCGCCATCTTGGCTCCACATTCCCCCCCCCCCTCATACCCCCTGGTTCTCCACTCCTAGGCCCAGGTTCTAGCCTTAACTTAAATTGCATCTATTACCCAGTTTTGAGATATGAGCAACAGAGCTGTCAACTAGTGTTCATTTCTACTCCTTGCTCACTTCTGTTCTGAATCTGAGATCTCTTCTTGCCTGTAGACCTGTAGACCTGTAGAACCTAGTTTTAGTTCTGGTACTTAATACCTCTACACAACACACTCTTGGCTCTCTTTCTGACTCCCTTTACCAACTTTGACTAGGAAAAAAAAACCCAAAAAGATTCACTGTGATATTTTTGTTGGGTTTTCCAATCAGGAAATAGTCTGCTAGGTTTCCTAGATTTTGGGGAAATAATTATGAAAAATGGTTGGGTTGTATTGCTTTCTTCTATTCAGGAATCTTGGCTTGTCTCTGAGAAGATAATTTAAAATGAGTTCTTCCTAAATTTTCCTATCATGCTATCTACTATGTCATACTTCTATTACTTAAAGAAGCATTCAGTTTTTAAAATGATATCAAAACAATCATATAAAATGATTGTTTAAACAAGAATGAAATATGAAAACTTTGTAGGCATATTTTTGGAGCCCGTTCTCTTTGGATACAGAAATATATGAATTCATTTTACTGTTATTTATCCTTTGAATGTGTAGTAATAGCTTTAATTTTCATGGGAACAACCCAAAATATCCTTGTTCTATGGTTAAAAAAATTGAATTATTGCGTGCAAAATACTTAGCAATAAAATATTTTCTTCACTTTTGTAAGTCTCTTATTCTGAATATACTGAGGATATTTTCACAAAGAGTCACTAGTATAGCCTTTTTCTTTTATGGCAACAGCTTGAATAGCTCATCTAGCCAAAAAAAAAAAGCATTCTCATTTGTCATCTTTGCAGAACTGGTGAAATGCCAAAATTTGTCATTTTCAATTTATGTCTAAGCTTTTTATATGGCACTAGAAATTAAAGACATTATTCTCAATCTTCCATATCCTTTTTGCACTTGGGAATACAAGTTTCATGGCCTTCATTTCCTGATGCTTTCTTTTATTAATGCCATATCTAGCTTGGAAATAAAATATAAATCACATTGTATCAACCAATAATAGCAGTTATAGTACATCTGAAGTCAAAGCATAAGAGAAAATGGTTCTCTTTAAACAATAGCAAGGTATTATAGAAGTAAGTACTTATGATGTTGAAAAGGTGATTTGAATTTATTCTTGAATATATTCATTTTATTATTTCATCATCAGTAGAAAAGCAAATTGGATCTTATATAAAGTTCACCATTAAACCATGTCATTTCTTTACTTGTGACCAAACAATTGTTCTTATCTTATTTAAACTAGTTCAACTATTGAAAGAATTAAACAATTTGTAAACAAATCATCATTAGCTATATAAAAATGGTCCTCTTGGCAAAAAATCTGTTTAAAATTAAATTTGAAATGGACTCCTTATAAAATCCTACTTATATGAGTCAATGTGATCTGAAATATGTCCTCAGGTCTTAATTATTATATCAGAGGAAAATAAGTTTTGGTAGGTCCTACCTGTATGCAATGACTTTGAGTGTGGATTGAATGCTATCTACATTCCAAAAAGATACTTTAGCAAGTCTACTTAAATTTTCAGTGTGGTTACTAAGAAAAAAAAATTGGCTACCAGATGATAATTTGTACTTTATGGACATAATAATTCATGGCAACTTTATGATCAGGACAAAAAGAGGTGGTAATCTTCC
Organism: Vombatus ursinus; assembly: GCF_900497805.2. NCBI lineage: Eukaryota > Metazoa > Chordata > Mammalia > Diprotodontia > Vombatidae > Vombatus > Vombatus ursinus. The sequence continues at coordinate 15,291,925 of NW_020954585.1, forward strand.
TTAATGGAGTGAATACTCACAGGGGTGAAACCATGGATTTATTTTATTAATTGACCATTAATAGGATACCTAGTTACCATCTTTCCCCATCTCCATTGAGAACAAGAAATTATTTATCCCGAGATGTGACCAAGAAGATTTTCAATCCCTTGATGAAGTTACTAATTTCTACAGCTTTCCATGTCCAAGATCTCAGAGAAGTACAGAAAGAGGAATTTAGGTTGATTTAGAAGAAAAAGGAGCAGGGAACCCAATAGAAAATCTTTCTACCACTTATTTATATCTCTGACACTATGCTTAAGCTATATTATGAAAAAGAAGCAATCTTCACCTTTCCATTTGTCATGTCACATTAAATTTTAACTCAAAATCAATCTTTTCCAATAAGCCTTCAATGAACAAACCAATCCACTTCAACCTGCCAACACAAGAATCATACTGCTCATTAATTCGATAATTATTATACCTATTTACTTCTGTTGATTTTTTTTTCTTATTCCCAGTGTTCGACTACAACTTCACCAAGAAAGGAATATTACTTAGTAGTTAGTGCAAGCACATAGTATAGGCTGTACACTACTTAAATGGTTCTTGAATGATTAATCAAATTATCATTTCTATTTAGCTTAATGAACTCTGTCAGTCCTAAAGAATATCATGACATAGAATTAGATTTAAAGAACTGAAGACTCAATATATTTATTAATTCACAATTCTTCCAGCCATTTCACTGATGAAAAAATGAGATAATTTACTTCCTAAAAATCACATACTGTGAAGACATTTTTATATTTGTAATGCTTTCCTTACTTTCTCCCTAATTTTCATCTTTTTTCTCCTTTCTGTCACCTTTTTTTCCCCACCTTTTGGGCACCACTTAAGTCATTTTTCAGTTTTATCTGGCACTTTGTGACCCCATTTGGGGTTTCCTTGTCTAAGATACTGGAGTGCTTTGCCATTCCCTTCTCCATCTCATTTTACAGATGAGGAAATTGCGGCAAACAGGCTTAAGTGACTTGTGCAGGAAATGTCTGAGGCCAGATTTAAACTCAGGAAGATAAGTCTTCCTGACTGTAGTCCTAGCACTCTATCCATCATGCCATCTAAATGTCCACATATTCTTAAATTGATCAAGGTTACACAAGGTGAAAATATTTTTGTCACTCTATATTATTTTCTTTACGTGTTCCCTTCCTTTATTATCTTTCCCCTCCCTTCTCTCCTATCCTTTTTTTCCACTAAATCTTCTTATGAGGAAAAATAATCTAATGAAAATAATTTTATTCCCAAAATGTATTATCAATCAGTGTTTTTGCACTTCAAAAGAAGAAATCTAGAAGAAAAAATAATTTACAACCACAATAACACATTTACACAGTTGCTTCCTTCATGGCAACCCTGTGAGGTAGTATTTCTCATGATTATTTTGGCAGCTAGGGTTGTTTTCTGTGTGAGCAACTGAAAGACTTTATGTAAGTTGCCCATGGTCACACCGTGAGTTCCAAAGCTGAGATTTGAACTCATATTTTCTGACTCCAAAGTCAGCTCTTTATGTGATAAGTCATGTTTTCTCAAATTGCCAGAAGATCTTTGGATGGTGGTTTTTCCAGTAACTCTCCAGAATTGTCATGTGAATGACCACTTAATACTCTCTTATGTATTCATAAGACTGAATAATAATAGCACTAGAAAAAGTCTGTGTGTATTTGTATGTGCTCACAAGCACCTACTTTCATGAAGGCCATGTGCTTTTTGCTCCAAATATGGAGTGTAACTGTATTAGATAAAACTTTTCTTCATTATTTTTCAGTAAATTCATGAACTATATATACTTTAAGTATTGTTTGAAACTCTGGAAGCAGTTAAATGCTGGACAAATCAGAGTAGAAAATTCCACTCTCCATCATCTCCTTATCTTTATATTTATTGCAAAGGCTGTGAGGCATGCATTGTTTGCTATTACATTCAGTATAAACTAGGATAGTTTTACTAGTTGCTTGAAACTTAATTTTTATGGCAGAAAAAAAGCACACAGGTTTTGTGCTTCTAGGGACTGCATTTCATCTAATAAGTTAAAAAGTAATGTTTAATTATCCTATATGGTATAGTCTACAAAGAGAAATAAAATCTAGCCATAATCTGCATATATTAGCCATATGTACAATTTTAGTACATTTAACCAAAAGGAAAATGTAAGCTTAGCTTTATATTTTATACAGTTTCATCAGTATTTTAGAGATTATAGCATAAAACTAAAGTCCTGTCTCTCCTAGATTACTTTTCTTTAAAAAAAAAAAGATTCTTTATCTTAAGTTGATATTTTCTCTAATTAGCTGATTGGCATCTACCTTCTGAGACATCTATTAATATGCCATTATATCTGTGAGAAATAATTCATTTACACCTTTACTCTATTTCAGTCAGTATCAATCAATTTGATATGATTCCATAGGAGTAGTGATTATAAATTCTATATATCAGATCCCAGAACTGTGAGCTACAGATTATAAGATCACTTGTGTAATCATAGGAAGCTAGCTAGAGGCATTCCATCCTTGTTTTTCCTTGTTATGGTGACCAAGCCCAGTGTGATGGAGGTGACTCAATTACACGGAAATTCCTCAATTTATTTTTGTACGTACGCACCATTCTCTTTTGTCCAAATTGAGCAAGTGACTATTGTATGACCATTTAGTTAGTGGAGATGCCCTATGCTTCACCTAATCTGTGGACCCTTCCCCCACCAACTGATATGTTGTTTTTGGCCTTCAAAAGCAAGGTCTATCAGCCAATGAAATTCTGTATTTTACCATGCCTTTTTTGCATATTGGGTACCAAACTCCGTAAATTTGAGGTCCTGGAAGAAGGGGGCATCTCAGATCATGTAAAAGATCTGAGGTCAATTTCATTAGATGGAATCATGGATAATTTAATAAAGTACCATTGACTCAAAGCTGTGCCTCAGTCTCTTTTATTGTAGGTTGGACAATTTTAATCCCCACATATCTATTATTTTTGTGATTCACATAAGAACTTTCATTTGTCCCAACTTTTGCTTTAGAATACTTTCAATCTTTCTTCCCAGTGGTTTTTATTACTTATTTCAAGTTTTCATTTATTTATTTATGCATTTATTCATTTATGTATTTGACTACTTGTTTATTTATTTATTTATTTTTATCTATTTATTTATTTTAGCATTTTTATTAAATTTTGAGTTCTAAATTCCCCCCCTCCATCTGATTCATCTGCCCCACCTACTGAGAAGGAAAGCAATACAATAGCAATTATGCATGTGAAGTCATACAAAGCATGTTTGCCTATTCACAATACTTCAAGAAAAAGATAGGAAAATAAAGAGAGGAAATTATATTTCAATTTTCACTCACAGTTGATCAGTCCTCTCCCTGAAGGCTATTAGCATTTTTTCATTATGAGTCCTTCAGAATTATCTGAGATTGTTGTATTTTTAAAAGTAGCCAAGTCTTTTACAATTGGTCACCATCACAACATTGTTTTTATTGTGCACAATGTTTTCTTGGTTCTTCTCACTTCACCTAGTATCAGTTCATATACATCTTGCCATCTTTTTCAGAAACCATCCCTCTCATCAATTTTTATAGCAAAATAGTACTCCATCATAAGCATATGTCACAACTGGTTATACCCAATTGATGAGCATCCCTTCAATTTCCAATTCTTTGCCAACACAAGAAGAGGTGGTATAAATATTTTTATACATGTAGGTCTTTGTCCTTTTTCCTTGATCTCTTTGAGATATAGACCTAGTAGGGTATTGCTGGGTCAAGGGGCATACACAGTTTTATATCCCTTTGAGCGTAGTTACAATTTTCTCTCCAGAATGTTTGGACTAGTTCACTATTTCACTAGCAGTGCATTAATGTACCTACTTTTCCCCTCATCCTTTCCAGCATTTGTCATTTCTGATAGTTGTGAGGTAGTAACTCAGAGTTATTTTAAATTGCCTTTCTTTAATCAATAGTGACTGAGAACATTTTTCATATAATTATAGATAGCTTTGATTTCTTCTTCTGAAAACTGACTATTTATATCCTTTGTCCATTTGTCAATTAGGTAATGGCTATTATTATTAGAAATTTGAATTAGTTCTATATTCTGCATATATTTGAGAAATGAGGCCTTTATGACAGAAACTTGCTGTGAAAAAAAAATATTATTCATTCTCTATGGTACTTTTTACCATAATGTAGTTTCCATGATTGACTCTTTTAATTAGATATTTTTTTGCTTTTGCTTGATCTGAGATCATGATTGATATCCCTGTCTTTTTTTTACTTCAGCTGAAACATATTAGGTTCTGCTTAAGCCCTGTATTATAACTCTATGTGTGTCTTTCTATTTCAAGCATGTCTTTTATGAACACATATTGTTGAATTATTGTAACGAATCCTCTGCTATCTGCCTCTTTTTGTGGGTAGCCTGTTCATTCACATTCTGAGTTATAATTACAATGTTTTTCTCTCCATCCTCTTTTCTTCTGTTTCTTCTTCTCTCTCTCTTTTTATCCTGTCCATCCTGAAAAGTTTATTTTGCTTGTAACCACTGCTTCTCTTAATCTACCCTCTTTTTTTCATCCTGCTACTTTTTCCTTTATTCCTTTCACCTTTTATTTCCCTATTGGAAAGTTATGTTTCTGTATGTAATTGAGTATATATCTCTCTCTGAATCAATTCTGATGAGAGTGGAGTTTAATCATTGCCCACTACCACATCCATTTCTCCTATTTTTCAAGCTTTTACTTGTGTGCCTCTTTTATGTGAGAAAATATTCCCCATTCTAACTCTCTATTCTACCTTCTCCCAGTGCATTCCTTTCTTACCCTTCCACTTTTGTGTGCGTAGTGGGGGTGGAGGGGAGATCATTGCAACATAAGGTTTTGTACCTCTTTTTATATTTGGCCAATTCTGCTGTTTACGGAGTCTTTTTCTTCAGTGAATTTTTTGCCTGTTTTTCCATTTGGCTAATTCTGCTTTTTCGCACCATTCTTCTCTTTAGTGGATTTGTGTGCCTCTTTTTACTATGAGGTCAATTCTGTTGTTGTTTTTTTTTTAAGGTGTTACTTTCTTCAGTATTTTTGTACTTCTTGTATCAAGTTGCTAATTTTTTAAAATAATTTTCTTGCCTCACTCATTTTTTTCTCAATTTTTTTTATCTACTTCTCTTATCTCTTTCTTAAACTCTTCCTGGAATTCTTGTTTGGCTTCTATCCAATTAGTATTTGTCTTTGTGGCTTTGCTTATACCTGTTTTCACATTGTTGTCTTTTTTTTGAGAGTGTGCCTTGGTCTTACCCATCATTATGGTAGCTTATAATGGTAATTTTTTGTTGTTGTTGTTGCTGTTCTTTGGTCATTTTTATAGTATATTTCTTGACTTTGAACTTTATGTTAAAGTTGTGCTTTGCTCACCTGGGAGTGTGTCTGTGTGTCAGAGAAGGAATGTCACAAGGTTCAGGCTTTTTTGGGGATGCTGATTTCAGAGTTAGTTCTGGAGGTCTTCAAGTTTTTATTTCTTCCAAGATGGTGTGATTCAGGGAGAGGTGTAGCACTTGTTTGATTTGTGGTCTTTATCCAAAAAGGGCCCTTGGTCTTATGCAACCAGAAGTGCTAGCATTGCTCTTGACCTTGAAACTGCGATCAGGCCCCCTACTCCCCTGCAGCCATAAGCCTAATGCTTCTCTCTTCCTTGGATCTGCAACCCAGAATTGATTATGTAAAATAAAATTGACAATCAGTTGTACCTAGTACCAGTAAAAGGTCTCCTGTGTGATGTCTTTCTGATCAGTTGTTTAACCCTTTTACTCTCTCTGGACTAAAAACTTTCAGAACTAATGCTGATATTCCTATTCTCATGGCTGTCCTCTTAAAAAAAAAGATGAAAGAAAAGAAAAATAAATAAATATTTTTCCTGTTTATTTGGTAACTGATTCATGTGTAAATCATTTTTTACAGTCCAATAGCATTGATACATGGATTATCAAATTGATATAGATGACCCCAAGGGGCTCTCCTACTCTAAGATTTAGATTCTCAGTTTTAAATTGTTATGTTAATGTATTTGCCATAGACCAATATTGGTCTTTTTAATTGTTTCTAAAAAACATAAAATAATTTGGACTTTGTATGTTTTCTAATTTTTAAGATTTAAAAGAAAATAACATGACTGAACTATGATTAAATTTTGTTTAGAATTCACAGCTTGAGAAATGACTTAGTAGAATGAAAACTATCCTTGAATCCAGAAAGACCTGGGGTCAAGGCCCATTTCTGACAACTACTCAATATGTGAACATGGACAAGTCACTTGACTTTCCTGGATTTTGAATCTCAGCAAATTTAAGACTAAAAGTTGCATAGAAGGTGTCAGCCTAATCTGATAAAAATAAATGAGTTTCCTCACCTGGGAGATCTTGGTATCAATGAAAGCTCAAGTTCAGGCCCTTTCCCTATCCAAACCCTATAGTGAATATCATACTAAGCAAACTAAGACAACCTTTCTTTGGAATAAGGAAAAAGCCAAAGGGGCTTCAAAAATAGGCAAAGTAAAGAATAGAGTATTGAAGCTTGCTGAAATATATCTCATCATTTAGCTTGGGGGTGGAGGACAGAAAAGGAACTCTAGAAAGACATGAGATCAGATAGCACACTGATTCTACCCATTCTCATAGCACAAAGAGTCAGTACAAAGAACATCAGGAGGCTTAGAGATAATAATAGTAATTAAAAAAAAGACTGTCACAAGAAAAGACAATCAAAGGGCAGTATAAAAAATGTTAGTCATTACTGAACTAATCAAAAGCAAACTCAAGACAAAAGGTATATTGAAGAGCCAAAAATCAATGGTAGTTGTCACAAAAGAGAAGGAGTTTAAATGTCTTGCTGAGAGATGAATTTTAACAGCATCACAGATTAATAGGAACAGCCTGGGATAAGAGTGAGTGGGTAATATTGAAAGATGCACCTGTTGGCAGCATACAGAAGGAAGTCACTATGCTGAGGGCAATATTGTGAGATAACATCTGCCACATTAATAATTCTTTATGTAAGAGGGGTATTTGATCAATTGTGTTATAACATTATATACAATATTTAGGCTTGGGGGCACTCTCAATGAAGATTTAATGTAGAAAACATATATTAGGTAGCTAATAATTTGCTTACTCATTTGAAGAAAGGTATGATTCACTTAGCTTTACCTGTTACCCCTTTAAATACTGAGAGTAAATATACACGTACAGTAATATATGTTATCTGGGACAGCTAGGTGGTGCAGTGGATAAAGTACTGAGCCTAGAGTCGGAATGACCTCAGTTCAAAACTGGCTTCAGATACTTACTAACTGTGTGACTTTGGATAAGTCATGTATCCCTGTTTACCTCAGTTTCCTCACCTGTAAAATGAGCTGGAGAAGGAAATGGCAAAAGAAATTCCATTTTTTTTTTGCCAAGAATCCTAAATAGAGTCACAAAGAGTTGGAAACAACTGAATAACAACATGTGTTAGATATTGAAAGAAACATTCTTCTACTCCTCTACAATTTCTTAGAAATATCATTATTGGGGCAGCTAGGTGGTACAGTGGATAAAGCACAGGGCCTGGAGTCTGGGGGACCTGAGTTCAAATCCAGCCTCAGACACATGATACTCGCTAGCTGTGTCACTCTGGGAAAGTCACTTAGTCCCAGTTGCCTCTCTCTCTCTCTCTCTCTGTATATATAATTATTACCAACTGAATTAGGATAGCATCCAAGGCACGCTTATTTAGTGCACAGGGTTATAGGAAAAAATTATAAAGGCAGGTGGCACATTATTGTGAACATGTCTTCTCAAACAATTAAAAAAAAGTAGTGGGGGGAAAAAGTCTGAGAAAGCATGAGGTGAGAATCAGTGGAGCCAGATTGTACCAAAAAACTTGGAGGACACCAAATTGATACAAGTAGAACAGATTTGTTGGTGGTTGCACAGCAATTTATTCCCACTATTGATAGAAGTGTAACTCTCTTATTTCTACTCTTTAACATCAGTGCTCCTTGCACTATGTGAAGAAGTGGAAATAACACTTAACCAGAAAGGGCATTGAGACCTGACATAAATGCACTCAATCTCTCAAGAAGGCAAAGTAATTTAAAAGGTATACAACAATTGATTTCTAACTCTTATGACTAATTGTCTTTATAAATTCTTTATGAATATTTTCCATCCATTTTTATCAATACTGTCAATGAAAATGTAAGGAAAAGGGACAAGTTTTTGAAGATGATTTATCATAAATATAATTATCATCTTGATGCAAATGACTCCTAATTCTATGGATCCAGTCTTCACCTTTTGCTTCAATTCCCACTCTGCATCACCAACTGCCATTTGGTTTAGATATTTGGTTAGATATACCACAAATATCTCAAAATCAAGATATCCAAAATAATATATTATGTTTTCTCTTCAAACTCAGCCCTGTTCCTAACTTCCTTAGTTTTGTTTATGGCACCACTATGTTTCCTTGGTGTCATCCTTAGACTCTTCATTATCCCTCGGCTTTTACCTCATATGCACCAAATTCCGAAAATTCTGGAAAACTGAAGAAACTGGGAGTTCACAAGTCTGAGATCTGGGAGTTGAGTCCATGTGGGGTTTTGCAGCCAGGCCAGGAGTCCTGGAAATGAAGACTCTTCTGGGTATGATGTTGAATTTGGATATAAATTTGCTGACAACAATGCTATGTGGAAACTTAATTAAGTCAGAGTCCACTCTCCCTTCAGAGTGAGGTGGAATAGGACAGAGTGGGCACCCAAAGTATAAGGGGAGAAGTGTTTTATTTTTGTTCTTGACATATATGCAAATAAATATTTTAATACAACTTAATTGATGTTAATCGGTTAAATGAAGAGGAAGCGCTAGTCTCTGGCATCTAACAGTGGAGGTAGAAGACACACTCGAAATGGAGACTCAGACTGAAAGCATTAGAATACAACTGAAAATCTCAAAGAAATCTCTAGATACCTGAGTGGGAGAAGTAGCCAACCTGGTTTTAGAGTAGTGAGGCCAGAAAACTTACTCTCTTCTTAAGCAGTTAAAAGATAAATCTTAGTCATTATGCTTCCTTAAAGTCCCATCCAGGTGCTTTTCACAAGGTCATAGTTTGTTATCCTTAACTCTATCTTCCCTCCTCCCTTCTCCTTCTACTCTATGTTCCCTATCTGAATTACACATTTGCTCTTATTGGTCCTAGTTCACAGAATTTCTAAGTAGAGTGTTGTGAAAGACCATCTATTCCATCTTTCCCAACAACTTTTTTTTTTTTTGCCTTTTGATAAGGCAATTGGGGTTAAGTGACTTGTCTAGGGTCACACAGTCAGTAAGTGTCAAGAGTCTGAGGATGAATTTGAACTCAGGTCCTCCTGACTTTAAGGCTAGAGATCTATCCACTGTGCCACCTAGCTACCTTTTTTTTTCATTATTGAAGAGGATATTTTAAACCAGAGGAGTCCAGTTTTGTCCAAATTCACACAACCAAAAGATGATGGAGATAGGTTTTTCACTCAGTTCTAATTAGAAATAGTGTTCTTTCTACTACTATTCTGCCACTACTCATCTACAGTCACAAATTTGTACATACATGTGCATACATACATTCATGCAGAGCACCTGGGTATACTCCTTAACATACAAGGTGGATTTTCTAGTAGATGGCTACCTAAGCTGAAGATTTTTTTTTGGATTTGTATCTTTAAATCTATAGCTCACAAGACTCCACCAATTTATTTACCTTTAACAGTCAGTTGGATGTCACAATTAGTTCAAAGAAAATGACATTTAATGACATGGTATTCTAAGAATAGCAATAAAACATTTACCCTATAAACTTGTATACTCATCCCTTAACTACACCTACCATTAGCAGGAAGAGTAGACACACACAGAGAAGTGGAGAGGCACAGGTATAGGGAATATAGGTAGCCAAGGTATACATGAAGTAAGGTATACATGTAGAGAATGCATGTGTTCTGGGTGCACATGAAATGGCAACACATTCCTCTGATATAGGGTCACTAGAATTTAGCTGAGAGGGAATGAAGATGAGATCTAGTATGCATCTAACTTGAGTTCTGGGCTGATAAGTAGCAGTAGTTTGTTAAACCAAGCAGAGCAAGCCCAGAGCATCTTTTTTATCATGCTAACCCAGCGAACAACACAGAAGTTATTGCCAAAGTTCCCAATCACAGGTTCTTTTCCTTTTGCTCCCCTCAGACTGGTTGAAAGACTTGGTGGGAAGGAAAGGAAAATTATGTCCAGCTGCAAACTTACTGCAGCCTGCTATTGGTAGTATTGTTGCTTTTTCAAATGTCTGTTTACAAACTTGCACTTCTGGGAGCCAAGATGGCTGAGTAAAAAGGTAGTCGCTCTCACCCTCCCCTATCAACCTCTGAAAATACAGAAAATATCACCCCAGAAAAAACTCTGGAACAGCTGAACCAGAAGAAAGACAGGGTGCAGCAGTGCAGTAACCCAGGTAGCAAGAGGGATTAACGGGAAAGGCCCCTCTTACCCTCCAGGAAGGAGAACAGTACAGAACCAGGAGTCGCCTGGCCAGCTAGTGGAAAGACCCACTTTAGCACACCAGGAGGATATTCTGGTGCCTCAGCATTCTACAGAAAATGGGTCTCCCAGTGACTCAGCAAAAATAAGGGAAGCAGCAATACAAAGGGCACCAGGTGGAGAAGCACCCTGCAGCATTTGTCAGAAAGGAGCTGAAGAAAGCAACCTAGAGTTGCCCAAAAGTTCCAGCCTTGTTGATTCCAGCCCAACACCAGGTAAGCTGTCAGAACTCTACAGCCTCCAACTGCCAACCAGCAGGAGATCCCGAAGCTCAGGTGGTCAAGCAGGCAAACACCAACAGCTGGACCTCCGAGTGCCTCAGTGAGGGCAGGGGAACCGGTGGAAATCAGCTCAGAAAACCACCAGGTGCCTCGGCATTCTACAACAAAGAAGTCTCCCAGTGCCTCAACACAACTAAGAGAGGCCTGCACTGCAAGGGGCCCCAGGCAGATAAACACCCTGCAGCATCCATCTGAAAGGATTTGAACAAAACTAAAGGAAAGGAAAAGCAGGCAACCTAGATTGCCTGGAAGTCCTAGCCTTGCTGACTCCAGCCCAACACCAGGTGAGCTGCCAGAACCCTACAGCCTCCAACTGCCAACATAAGAGGCCCCAGCACACAAAGTTGGTGAGGAAGACCTAGGCTCTCAATACAAAAAGTGTGGGTCAATGCTCTCTGCTACACAGGAGGACAGCATAATCTCTTTAAAGGCCAGGGAATAAAGAAATGCCATGAGTAAAAAGAAATATATGATAGATTCATATTATGAGAAAAGTGAAGATCAAGACAGAAATTCTGAAGAGGACAACATTGTCATCAAACCCACATCTGCAACATCAAAAAGGAATATGAACTGGTCTGAATCCCAAAAAGTCTTCTTAGAAGAACTCAAGAAGGATTTTAAGAGTCAAATGAGAGAGGTAGAGGAGTCCTTAAAAAGTACAGTTGGCCAACTAGAAAAAAAGTATGATGAAGAAAACAAATCCCTCAAAAATACAATTGACCCATTGGAGAAGAAAGTACAAAATCTAACAGAAAAAAACAATATGTTAAAAATTAGAATTGAACAAATGAAAACTAATGACTCTATGAGAGAGCAAAAATCAGTCAAACAGAAACAAAAAAATGAAAAAAATAGATGAAAATGTAAAATACCTCATGGGTAAAACAGCTGACCTGGAAAATCGATCCAGGAGAGACAATTTAAAAATCATAGGCCTACCTGAAAATCATGATAAAAAAGAGCCTGGACAATATCCTTCAGGAAATCATAAAGGAAAACTGCCCTGAAGTCCTAGAACCTGAAGGTAAAATAACTATAGAAAGAATCTACCACTCCCCTCCTGAAAGAGATCCCAAATTGAAAACATCAAGTAATATAATAGCTAAATTCCAAAATTACCAGATTAAAGAGAAATTACTGTAAGCAGCCAGAAAGAAACAATTTAAATATCATGGAACCACAGTCAGGATTACAAAGGACCTTGCAGCCTCTACATTAAAAGACCATAGGGCATGGAACATGATATTCCCTAAGGCAAAGGAGCTTGGAATGCAACCAAGGATTAACTACCCAGTGAAAATGAGCATGATTTTTCAGGGAAGGAGATGGATATTCAATGAAATAGGGGACTTCCAAAACTTCCTGATAAAAAGATCAGAGCTCAACAGAAAATTTGATTTTCAAGTACAAGATTCAAGAGAGACATAAAAAGGTAAATGGGACAGAAAGATACAATATGTTGTTAATAAGGTCAAAATGTTTACATCCCTACAAGGGAAGATGACACTTGGCAACTCTTGAGAACTGTATTGTTATTATACTATGTTAAAGGAGTATACATAAGTGGATATAAGTTGACTTTGATGTAATGATAAAAAAAAATTTAATCAAGTGGGTTAAATGGATCCAAGTAAGTGGATTAGTCTGAGCTAAGAAAATGTACTGAGAAAGGAGGACGCAGACAAGGGTAAATTACATTACAGGAAAAGACACAAAAACCTATTAGAGCAGAGGTAAAGAATGGAGGGGGATGAGCATTGTTTGAACCTTACTCTCATCAGATTTGGCTCAAGAAGGGATTAACATAATCAGTTAGGTATAGAAATCTAACTTGCACTATAGGCAGTAGGAAAGAAAGGGGAAAGAAAAGGGAGGGGGATTAGAAAGGAGGAAAGAAGCAGTAAGAATAAAGGGGAAGAAAAGGGAAAGGGGTAATAGAAGGGAGGTGGGACTGAAGGAGTTGCTGGTCAAAAACAAAACACTGGGGGAGGAGCAGAAAGGAAAAAGAAAAGCATAAACGGGGGGGGGGGAGGAAGGATGGAGAAAAAGACACAGATTGTAATCATAACTGTGAATATGAATGGGATGAATTCTCCCATAAAATGGAAGCGTATAGCAGAGTGGATTAAAAACCATAATCTTACAATATGTTGTTTACAGGAAACACAGTTGAAAAAGAGTGACACATACAGGGTAAAGGTAAAAGGCTGGAGCAAAATATATTATGCTTCAACTGAAGTAAAAAAAGCAGGGGTAGCAATCATGATCTCAGACAAAACAAAAGCAAAAACAGATCTTATCAAAAGAGTTAAGCAAGGAAACTACATCCTGCTAAAAGACACCATAGACAATGAAGTAATATCATTACTAAACATATATGCACCAAATGGTATAGCATCCAAATTCTTAGAGGATAAGTTCAGGGAGTTACAGAAAGAAATAGACAGCAAAACTTTACTAGTGGGGGACCTCAACTTCCCCCTCTCTGAACTAGATAAATCTAACCACAAAATAAACAACAAGGAAGTTAAGGAGGTGAATAAAACATTAGAAAAGTTAGATATGATAGACCTGTGGAGAAAACTGAATAGGGATAGAAAGGAATATACTTTTTTCTTGGCGGTACATGGCACATACACAAAAATTGACCATGTACTAGGGCATAAAAACCTCTCAATCCAATGCAGAAAGGCAGAAATATTAAATGCATCCTTTTCTGATCATGATGCATTAAAAATTATATGTAATAAAGGGCCATGGAAAGATAGACTAAAAATAATTGGAAACTAAATAATCTAATCCTAAAAAATGATTGTGTCAAACAACAAATCATAGAAACAATCAATAATTTCATTCAAGAGAATGACAATAATGAGGCAATATACCAAAACTTAGGGGATGCAGCAAAAACAGTTCTTAGGCAAAGTTTTATATCTCTAAATGCTTACCTACATAAAATAGAAAAATAGGAGATCAATGAATTGGGCATACAACTAAAAAAACTAGAAAAAAACAAATTAAAAAATCCTCAATTAAAACCCAAATTAGAAATACTGAAAACCAAAGGAAAAATTAATAAAATTGAAATTAAGAAAACTATTGAACTAATAAATAAAAGTAAGAACTGGTTTTATGAAAAAAACCAATAAAATAGATAAACCTTTGGTTAATCTAATTTTTAAAAAAAGAAAGAAGAAAACCAAATTACTAGTATCAAGAATGAAAAGGGTGAAACTACCACCAAGGAAGAGGAAATTAAAACAACAATTAGGAATTATTTTGCCTAACTATATGCCAACAAATCTGACAATCTTAGTGAAATGGATACATATTTACAAAAATATAAATTGCCCAGATTAACAGAAGAGGAAGTAAAATACTTAAATAACCCCATCTCAGAAAAAGAAATTGAACAAGCCATTGATGAACTCCCTAGGAAAAAATCTCCAGGGCCAGATGAATTTACATGTAAATTCTATCAAACATTTAAAGAACAATTAATTCCAATACTATATAGACTATCTGGTAAAATAGGTGAAGAAGGAGTCTTACCAAATTCTTTTTATGATACAAATATGGTGCTGATGCCTACACCAGGAAAAGTCAAAACAGAGAAAGAAAATTATAGACCAATTTCTCTAATGAATATAGATGCAAAAATTTTAAACAAAATATCAGCAAGTAGATTACAGCAACTTATCACAAGAATAATACACTATGACAAGGTAAGATTTATACCCGGAATGCAGAGCTGGTTCAATATAAGGAAAACTATCAGCGTAATTCATCATATCAACACCAAAACTAACAGAAACCACATGATCATCTCAATAGATGCAGAAAAAGCTTTTGACAAAATACAACACTCATTCTTATTAAAAACACTAGAGAGAATAAGTATAAATGGAGTCTTCCTTAAAATAATAAATAGCGTCTATCTAAAACCTTCAGCAAACATAATATGTAATGGGGACAAGCTAGAAGCATTTCCAATAAGATTGGGGGTGAAACAAGGATGTCCATTATCACTGCTGTTATTCAGCATCGTACTGGAAACATTGGCTTTAGCAATAAGAGAAGAAAAAGACATTGAAGGCATTAGAATAGGCAAAGAAGAAACAAAGCTATCACTCTTTGCAGAAGACATGATGTTATACTTAGAGAATCCTAGAGAATCAAATAAGAAAGTACTTGAAATAATAAACAACTTTAGCAAAGTTTCAGGCTATAAAATAAACCCACATAAATCATAGGCATTTCTACATATTATCAACAAAGCCCAGCAGCAAGAGATAGAAAGAGAAATTCCATTTAAACTTACTGTAGACATTATAAAATATTTAGTAGTCTACCTCCCAAAACAAATCCAGAAACTCTATGAACACAATTACAAAACACTTCTCATGCAAATAAAATCAGATCTAAATAATTGGAAAAACATCAGTTGCTCATGGGTAAGCCGAGCTAATATAATAAAAATGACAATTCTACCCACCCTAATTTACTTATTCAGTGCCATACCAATCAAACTACCAAAAAACTATTTTATAGAGTTAGAAAAAATAATAACAAGATTCATTTGGAAGAACAAAAGGTCCAGAATATCAAGAGAACTAATGAAAAGAAATGCAGGGGAAGGTGGCCTAGCCATTCCAGATCTTCAATTGTATTTTAAAGCAGTAATCATCAAAACTGCTTGGCACTGGCTAATAAATAGAGTGGTGGAGCAATGGAATAGGCTAAATATGCAAGACACAGTAATCAATGACTATAGTAATCTATTATTTTATAAACCCAAAGACCACAGCTTCTGGGATAAGAACCCACTCTTTGAAAAAAAAACTGCTGGGCAAGCTGGAAAAGAGTATGGCAGAAACTAGGCATAGACCAAAATCTCACATCATATACCAAAATAAAGTCAAAATGGGTTCATGATTTAGATATAAAGGCTGATACTATAAACAAACTGTGAGAGCAAGGAATAGTTTACCTGTCAGATCTATGGAGAACAGAAGAATTAATGAACAAACAGGATATAGAGACCATTACGAAAAGCAAAATAGATAATTTTGATTACATTAAATTGAAAAGTTTTTGTACAAACAAAGCTAATGCAACTAAGATTAGAAGGAAGGTAGAAAAGTAGGAAAGAATTTTTACACCCAGTCTCTCTGATAAGGGCCTCATTTCTAAACTATATAGAGAATTAAGTCAAATTTATAAGAATACAAGCCATTTCTCAATTGATAAATGGTCAAAGGTTATGAATAGACAGTTCTCAGATGAAGAAATTAAAGCCATCTATAGTCATAAGAAAAAATGCTCTAAATCACTATTGATTAGAAAAATGCAAATCAAAACAACTCTGAGGTACCACATCACACCTATCAGAATGGCCAACATGACAAAACAGAAAATGATAAATGTTGGAGAAGATGTGGGAAAATTGGAACACTAATGCATTGTTTGTGGAGTTGTTAAATGATACAACTATTTTGGAGAGCAATTTGGAACTATGCCCAAAGGGCTATAAAAATGTGCATACCCTTTGACCCAGCAATAGCACTGCTAGGGCTATATCCCAAAGAGATCATACAAATGGCCAAAGGACATACATGTACAAAAATATTCATAGCAGCTCTTTTTGTGTTGGCAAAGAATTGGAAATTGAGAGGATTCCCATCAATTGGGGAATGGCTGAGCAAGTTGTGGTGTATGAATGTGATGGAATACTATTGGGCTATAAGAAATGATGAACAAGCTGACTTCAGAAAAACCTGGAACGACTTGTAGGGACTGATGCTGAGTGAAGTGAGCAGAACCAAGAGAATGTTGTACACAATAACAGCCATGTTGTGTGATGATTAATATTGATAAACTTAATCTTTTCTGGCAATACAAGGATCTAAGACATCTCCGGAGGCCTTGTGATTGAAAATGTTATCCACACCCAAAGAAAGAACTATGGAAGCCAAATTGTTATTTTTTTTCTCTTCTCTTGAGTTTTGTTTCCTCTTTCTGGTGGTTCCTCCTATTGGTTTTAATTTCTACCTGCAACATCACTAATGTGAAAAATATGTTTAATATGAATGTAAACGTATAGCCTATGTAAAATTGTGCACCGTCTTGCAGAGGGTGGTGGGGAGGAAGGGGGAAAAAATTTTAAACTCAAAAGCATATGGAAGTGATTATTGATAAATCAAAATAAATTAATAAAAAAATAAATGTTTGTTTACATTTCCCAAGTTGTATATTAAAAATAACATTAACAGTAAATTGTTGAATATATTAAAAATTGTAGGTGACCATGGGGAATTAAATTTTCAGTTTTTAATAATTCTTAAACACATGAAGCAATATGATACAATAGACAGAAACCTGACCTTAGAGTTACGGAAGATGAGTTCAAGTTCTAAGTGACTTGCCCAGGATCGCACAACTAGTAAATGTCTGAGGACAGATTTGAACTTAGGTCCTCTTGACTCCAAGGCCAGTGCTCTATTCACTGTGCCACCTAACTTCCCTGATTTCTAATTGTGTAAGAGTGCATTATTGGTTCTGCATAGACAGGACACTTAAACTCTCAGTGCCTCCATCTGCTGCCTAAATGCTATCATGTGTGAAACACATTTAGCAGCATCTCATTCTGAATAATAGATAGATGGTAGTTTAAATGTATTAAGGAAGATAGCTATTAAACAGAATTGTAGAAAATGTGATGTCATCTAAGCTAAAGCATGCAGGGTTCCTATAGAAAGAGTCAGTCATGCAGCAAGGATTTATAGTAGAAATAATTGGGAATGAAACATGAGGGAATAAAGTTAATGACAAAAATATTTGTTAAAGTTTTTTTTTCTTTCTTAACGTAAAACAAGATTCTGCAAACAATTCCTGGGAACCCTTGTTAACTTGATCATACAAATAAAGATGGAGGCACACACAGGGCATTAAATGAAAATAAATGAAATCATTACACAGCATTTCAGCAATGTTAAAGTCTTAAGTCCAATAAACTGAACAAACTAAAGGGCAAAACTTTTCACCCTTCTCAAGTAATTTTAAAAGGGCATTATTAAGTCAATGACCTCTTCAAATTCAACAAAAGGAAAAGGCCTCTGACAGGCCATGCTTGGGGTGAGAATTTCGATTGTGATATAGCGGGAAAAAACTCTAGACTAGCCAACAGACTATGTGTTCTAATCTTAGCTTTGCCATTTACTGGCTGTGTGACCTCAAACAAATCAGGTAAATAGCCTCCCTATGCTTCCATTTCCTTATTTGTAAAATGGGGAAAATGATACTACCTTCCCTGTTTGAGAGGCAAGAATCTAATCACATATTGCATATGAAAGCCCTTGCAAAATTACTATGCAAAGGTAGTTAAATTTTATGAAATTTTGAAACCTATAATAATAGAAATAAACCTACTTAGAAGAAGCTTGATGCCATAGTAAATAGAGTGATTAACTTGGAGTTAGGAAGACCTGAGTGCAAATATGGCTTTAGATACTTACTACCTATGTGTCCTGACCCTGAGCAAGTCACTTAAATGTTGCCTGCCTCAGTTTCTTCTACTGCAAAGTGAGGACAGCATCAGGACATTAAGTCACTATGTAAATGCTAGTTACTTTCATTAATAACAATAAAACTCATGTTCCCTTAATTCCAAAATAGAGCAACAGACAACAGTCCAGGAGCCCTCTTTCTGACCAGAACTTCCTGTTATTTCATATTTTCCTAAGCATCATTCCTCCTAAAATTATTTTTTACCCTTATCTATAATCTGTCCATCCCACAATGCTTCCTTAGGCCACTACCCATGCTTTGACTTCACTTTCGTCCTTTGCCAGTTTAACTCCAGTAGTTAACTAATTCAGTTCTACACTATCTTCTATTTTCAAACCTTTCCTCCCTTTCATTTCACTGCTCATTCCATGGTGAATTCTATCCTGGATAATACCCTTCATCCTTTTCCTCCACTCCACTTACTTGCTGCTGAACAGAGCTTGAGAAGGGCATGCATATGAGTTGACTTGATACACAGCAACTCAATGCTATTAACTCCTACTGGACCCTCACTACAACAAGGTGATCTTTTTTTTCCTCCTCCCTAACTGATTCCTAATCTCACTTGGAAGCTTTTCCAAAATTTTTCTTCTCTTCTCAATTGCCTTTCATTTCCCTCTACCTCCCCTCCTTCCCACTCTGAGAATGAACATAGAGGAAGGATAGTGGCACTGGAGAGCTGATTGTTTGCTAGCTACAGTCTCCAACCTGTTTCCTTCTTGGTTGTAAGAGAATGGAAAGTAAGGAGAGACAGAGATTTGACCTCTGATTTTTATTTCACTCTA
The DNA here is from genome assembly GCF_900497805.2 of Vombatus ursinus. Taxonomy (NCBI): domain Eukaryota; kingdom Metazoa; phylum Chordata; class Mammalia; order Diprotodontia; family Vombatidae; genus Vombatus; species Vombatus ursinus. The sequence goes on from NW_020954585.1 coordinate 15,311,195, forward strand.
CTCCTGGGGCTTGAAATATTAAAGTCCTTGAGGCAAACCCAAGTTGAACCCAACAGGACTAGGTCATCTTCCTCCAGGGAAATAGTCTGATCTTTTGTTTGCTACACGCAGTGTTCCACACCACTCCTTAAGTTCCCTGAATTATGAATAAATTTTGCTGTTATATTGGAAGTGGTTCTGACTGTGTTTCTGATATTTGGTATTCAGAGCTCAACTCACTCAGCATGAAGGTGAATAATATGAAATAAGACTCTTTACAGGCAGATTGTAGAGGGCCTTAAATGTCACAATAAGGTTTATTTTCTCCTAGAAGCAATAAGAAGTTTGTTGCTTTTTGTTTCACATAAAAGAATCACATAATTGGAAAGATTTTATAAATAATAATAGTCTCTTATGAGTCTAAGAAATCATGACATCTAGTTGTCCAAGGGCTTTCAAATATTAACTGATTTTGGAAATTTAAAGAATAGACATTGTTCAAAGTTTTTCTCCTTTTAATGACCAGGAAACATGTTAGCATTTTCCCAGGATAAAGAAAAAAAAATACCTGAGATGAACATGTATTTAACATAGGACAAATGTCTCAGTAATTGGTGACAGACCTTAAATCAGGAAACCCTATGTCCACAGTATATACAACAAGAAGACATGGAATTTAATTGTAGGGAGAGAATCTGATTTAAAAACAACAACAACAACAACAACAACAACAACAACAACAACCACAACTACAAACCTAACCTTCTAACAACCCTGAAAATGGATGCTAAAGAAAGACACAAAATGTAATAGCTGGAGATTTTTAATAGGGTACAAAAGTATATACTTGGGTGATTTGGGACAGGGGAAGGACAAGACAGTATTAGGGGTCTTTTTTAATTATCCCTGCAATGAACTATTTTACATTTTAATGGGGTAGACAACACATACATAAGTATATAAGATCCATAAAGAGCACATTCAATGCATCCTCACTGAGAGAACAGCACTGCTAAAGAGGGACCTTAAGTTGGTCGATCAGTCAATCAGTCAGAAAACTCACTTTTGTAGTTGTACGAAGGACACACTAGAATAAGATAAGTATGGAGTCAGAAAGAAAAATTAGAAGGATGTTAAAGAATAGTCCAGGTTATAATTGTTGAGGACCTGGATAATTTTTCTAGTATTTTGTCTACTTCTGATATATATACATATATATATATGTATATATATATATATACATGTATATATGTATATATATCTATATATCACAGAAGTAAACTTCCTGCTGAGTTCTGTCAGTCAAATAAGAAAGATTGATACTGATGAATTTATTTTATATACTTTACTAAAGCTGCTAATTATTGATTTTCTAGAATGCTCTAATAAATCATCAGGTCATCTGCACTTCCTTTTACCTAATAATCTCACTTTATTTAAGTAATCTTAACATTGCTATAATGAGGATTTCCAAAACTATATAAAATAATAAAAGTAACAATGGACATCTTTGCTTCTCCCACCATTTTATTGGATTTGTTTATTCATTACAAATAATGATAACTATTGGTTTTATATAAGCTCATTTTTTTCATATCAAAAAAAGTTTAATTCCTTTGCTTCTTAGCAGCATGACTGCTGAATTTTGTCAATGATTTTCTTTGTATCTATCTATATAATCATATGAATTTCAAAGTTTTGTAACTAAATTGATCTTTTGTGTTTAAATGTTTTCTAATTTCAAACAATTCTAAATCCTTGATATAAATTCAACCTGGTAATAATGAATGATCTTTTAAATGTATTGCTCCAGTCTAGGCTCTTTTAAATATCCTATTCAATGTTTTTCAATAATAATTACTGATAGTTTTCCCTTTTTTATTTATTTCTCCTTTGTTTTGATTTCAGCAGATAATATTTATATCATATAAAGGTGTAGGTAAGGTGCCTCATATACCTATGTTTAAAAACTATTTGGCAGCCACAACAATAATTAATATTATTATTATAAATAATATTTATTAACTTTTATAGTTGAATAGAAATGTGCACATGTTTTCTCATTTGATCCTTGCAGTAATTTTCTTTGTATGTCTGATAGAATTCACTTGTGAATTCATCAAAGTTTGGAGAAGGAGGGAATAGAATAAGCATTTAGGTAGTGTCTACCAAGGCAGGCACTGTGCTAAGCATTTTTTAAAAATTTACTAATCCTTAGTAAAAGTGAGATAATATCACTTATCTTCACAATGCTGTGAGGTGGGTGATGTAATTATCATCATTTTATGATAGAAATAGAAGCAAGTAGAGGTTTTAGCAACACATGTAAGAAGCTAAGAGTATAGTTTGTGTGAGTGTGTGTGTGTGTGTTTAATTTTGGAGTTTATCTTATGATTTCTTCAATTTCTGTTTTTGAGTTTACTTTGCTTAAATTTTCCATTTCTTTTGTTAATCTAGGTATTTTGTATTTTTTGTAAATATCCTTTCATTTAAATATTCAATTCTATTATAATTTAATTGCACAAAATGATTTCTGAAAATGTCTTTTATTTTATATTTTGTTATTATACCTCTTATTTTTGATGTTGGTGATTTAGTTTTCTTTTTTAAACACAGAGTAGCTAATTATGTGTCAATTTCATTAAAATTTAGTAGGAAGCAAGTTTTAGTTTTGTTTATAACTATGTTATTTCTGTTTGTTTTTTTTTATAGAAATCATAATTCTATTAAATTTAGAATTAGATCTGGAAGAGATCTCAGATATCCTGCAGTCCTACCTTCTTATGTATTATATAGGTGAGGAAATTGAGAATTAAATATGTTGTTCCATTTGTATAAGGAATAAGTGACACAGCTTGTATTTGAATCCAAGTGTCTGATATTTAACCCAGAAAAATTTTAATATTTTGTTTAACATTTTGTTTTTCAAAATTTCTCTTTTTGGCATTTTTTCTGGATTTCTAAAGTTTTAATATTTTAATTTTTGATAGTCATATGTTCAATTCATTGATCCTATCTTTCTCTCTTTTGAGGTGACAGATTTTGGATGCATACATTTTCCTCTAAAACCTACTTTGGATACATCACTTAGCTTTTTTTTATATGATGTCTCTTTTTTATGTAAAAAAAAATGTTGCTTTACTACAATCTTGTCCTTAATAACCATGCTTTGATGTCCAAATTCAAGTTTCAAGCCTTCCAAATCTCCTATTTACATTTTTTTATTGCTGAGGTCTTCTTTGTAAAGAATGTGCTTACTATTTCTATTTTTCTGAATTTGTATATTAGTTTTGTATGCCCTAGTATATATCCAATTTTCTAAAAGTGTCAAACAAAGTTTAAATATTTATAATTCTCATACTCTCCATTTATTAGTGGCTAATTCATCTTACCCATTTTTCTAAAATGTTATTGTTTCTTAAATTCCCTCTTCTTTGTCTATTAGATATCTCAATCTGAAAATTTTACATTGAATTAAAAAAAATGTTTCCCCCAGTCTATTTCACCCTATTATTCAATTAGCTTTTTATTTAAGTACTCAGGTATTATGGCATTTGGGACAAATGTGTATCCATGTCAAAATATGCATATATATTGTTAAAATGATTTCTCTTGTTAGTCTATGTCCTGGGGACTCAGAGCTTCCCCACTCCCCACCAGCCTTTTGACCAAAGTTCTTCAGAAGGACATCCCTGATAATGAGATTGCATTGAATCTTTTTATCTGGGTCAAACTCCAACCCAGGCCTGAAATGATTTTATCTTACTCAGGTTTGGGTGGAGACAGATTTCCAAGACTGGGGGTGGTATTTCCTTTGATGGTGGAGGATATTGGCCCCTATGGACTGAGTGATATAAGGAACCTACCCAACTCCTAGTATGTTGACCAATCATGGTTAATTGGTAGCCCCTTGGGAACATTTTGTTGTATATATTGTATATATGTGTGTGTGTGTGTGTGTGTGTGTGTGTGTATACCCTTCCAAGGGTATATAATGCTGTACTCCAAAATTCCAAACAGAGTCAGTTCTGAACTAGCCCCCTTAGGGGGGCCCAATTTTGAACTGAACTCCCATGCAATGCATGTCGTCACCTTGAGAAGTTAAACTGTGGACACATGTATACCAATTTATCTTAATGTGTGTCTTAGATCAGACTGTTTCAAATTGGGGTTCATAGGGTTTGAGGCTCACAATAATTAAATAAAAGATAAAATAAATAAAATGTAATTTTGGAGGAATGTTGATATGGGAACAGGAAAGATTCCACATAACAGGTAGAACTTCATCTGATCAGAGAAAATCCTAAGGTTTCTAAGAATCACAGGAGAGGAAGGAATGAATTTTTAGAATAGAGAATAATTAACAGGGCAACATGGAGTGTAATGTGGAAGAATCAGCAAAAAGTCTCATTTCTTGGACAACTGGGTACATTAAGAGGAATAGTGTGATAAAAATAGTAAATTCAGGTTGGATCAGGTTGTCAAGTGCTTTAAATGCCAAATAGAAATATCTGTATTTTATCCTAAATGCAGTGGGTAGACATTTGGAGTTCATTGAGTAAGGGAGAAACATGCTCATATTTATGGTTTAGGAAAATCACTTTGGGAACTCTATGTTGAATAGAAAGGAGGGAGGATACCAAATAAGCCATTTCAAAAGCTATTGCAAAAGTATAGGTAAAAAGGGTAGTGAGTGAAAAGTGAGTGAAAAGAAGGATTTTAATGTATAAGTTGTTGAAGAGGTAGAATCTATACAACTGCAAATATTTTATACATGAATTGAAACACAATCTTGGTGACAAGGAGGATGCTTGTACCTTTGATTTTCCTTTTCTTTACCTGTAAACTATAAGGCTATGTCAAATTTTGGATTCCTTTCAGATGATATCTTGTGAATTGTTTTATATTTTCAATTTAATCTCAAGTTCTAGTAGCTTTGGACATTTTTTTCACTTTAAAAATAATATTTATTTTTCACATTTTTTATTTTCTTTTTAGATTCTGAGTTCTAGATTTTCTCCCTCCCCCCCCCCCAGGCCTTCCCCATCCACTGAGAAGGCAAATAATATATCAATAATATATGCAAAATCATACAAAACATATATCCACATTCATCATATCACAAGATATGGGAAAAAATACTTCAATTTGCCCTCCGAGTTTATCAGTTCTCTCTCTGGATCTGGATAGCATTTTTTTCTTCACGATTCCTTTGGAATTGTCTTGAATTACTCTATTGATCAGAGTAGCCAAGTTATTCACAGTTGATCATCATTACATCATTGCTGTTACCGTACACATCTCTGAGTTCTTACTTCACTTAGCATCCATTCATATAGGTCTTTCCATTTCCCCCCCTGAAACTACCTCTTCCATCATTTCTTATAGCAAAATAGTGCTTTATCACAATCAAATGCCACAACTTGCTGTCATTCTCCAATCGATAAGCATCCCCTCAATTTTCAATTTTAGCACCACAAAAAGAGGTGCTATAAATACCTTCATATAGAAACATCCTTTTTCTTTGATCTGTTTGGGATACAGACTTAGCTGTGATATTGCTGAGTCAAAGGGTATGCACTATTCTATATTCCTTTGGGCATAGTTCTGGATTGTTCTCCAGAATGGTTGGACATTTCTCCACCAACAATTCATTAATGTACCTATTTTCTTTCATCCTCTCCAGTATTTGCCATTTTTGGTAACTTTTTAAAGTTACCAGTTTTAAACTTTCCTTTTTCTAATCAATAGTTATTTAAAACATTTTTTCATATGATTATAGATAGCTTTGATCATTTATTCTTAAAACTGCCTCTTCATATAGTTTTATCATTTATCAACTGGGGAATCACTCTTATTTTTATAAATTTGACAAAGTCCCTTAAACATTTGAGAAATGACGCTTTTTCAGAAAAGCTTACTGTACTTTTTAATAATATTTCATTGTATATGGTACCTTTTAACAAATATATACTTTTCCTGATCGTCTCTTTCAGTTAGATCAAATTTTGCTTTTGCTTTATCTGAGGTCATGCTTGCTACCCCTTCCTTTTTTACTTCAGCTGAAGTATAAAAGACTCAGATCCAGGACTTCATTTCAACTCTATATGTGTCTTTCTGTCTCAATGTTTGTATGGTTGAATTCTGGTTTCCTATCCATCCTGATATCTGCTTATGTTCTGTGAGTTAGCTTATCCCTTTCACATTCTTAGTTATGATTACTGACTGTTCATTTCTCTCCGTCTCATTTTCCTGTTTATACTTCTTTCTTTTTATTCTTTCCCTCCTCAAATGTCTATCTTGCTTCCAAACACAGTCTCCCCCAATCCACCCTTTAGTATTCCTCCCTTCCATCTCTTATCCTTTTACTTTCCTCTCTCTTTATATTGGCATGCTCCACTCCTTTTGGCCCTGGAACTATGACCAGGACCCCTTTTCTTCCTGCAGCTGCAAGTGCTAGTGCTCCTCAACTCTCCTCCTGGAACTGTGACTCAGAATTGTATACGGTCCAAGCAATAGGGTCCTATACCTAGTGTCGGCTCAGAGACCCCTGTAATCTCTTTCTGATCATTTTCCTTACTCCCTGTCTGGTTTGAGAGTAGGAGCTTCTCTTGTCACTGTCCCAAACTTTTTATTTTTATTTTTTATTTCCTTTTGCTGCCATCTTGGGCTAAGAACTACTTTGAGGATCAGCTTTAGAATTCTTGCAGTTTTCCACAGTGTGTCTAGGTCCAAGACTTGTCACAGGACTAGACTGAAATTTTCTGCCACAATAGGTCTAGCCCCTGACCACTGCTATAGTTCTTGTAGGGAGTCCCTGATGAGACTTTGCTCTGTTCCATAATCTTTGAAGAAGCAGCTTGTCCCAGACCCTGCCTTGTACGAGCACTAGATACTACCCCTATCCTCAAGTTCTAGATTGATTGGAGGAACTCGAGATCAAAGTATCCTAGGCAGAGAGTATAAGACAGACATATATACACGTATACACACACACACACACACACACACACACACACATATATTTGTTTTTGCCTTTTGGTGAGGCAATTGGGGTTAAGTGACTTGCCCAGGGTCACACAGCTAGTAAGTGTCAAGTGTCTGAGGCCAGATGAGACAGAAAATATTAACCTTCTTTCTACGGCCTTCAGAAAAAGAGGAAATTATCCCTCTAAATATTGACTGATATCTAGTTTTCCCTTTTATTACATATATATATATATATATTGTGCTGTGCTGTATGTGTGTGTATATGATTAGGTCACTGATGCTTCTCTTTGGTTTATTGATTCTCTGCTTCTTTTGGCAAAGTTTTCCATCACTACCAAGGTGATTCTAGAGAGAACTTGGCTTAGCTAAAAATTTTCCTTTCATCATCTTTAGTAGCACTTTGTGTAACAAAATGAAATATGATTTACAAAGGTACAAAATGCAAGATTTTCTAATGATAAAAAGTCAGCTTTTTTTCTCTTTTTTTTTTCTTATATGTTTTCCAATACTGTTCACTTTGCTGGTTTAGCAATAGCACACTGTATCTTAAAATATATAGCCCAAGGCCTTTGTAAGTTGATTGTATGAATATAAATACCAGAAGTACATAAATTAATGATTGTATTCTATAATTTCCAGAGGGTTATGCAAAACATCACAAACTACTATAATGTGTGCTTCACTGACAAAATAAAAACTTCCTCTGAGACTGAAGCTGGATATGTGAGGGATTAATAAGTATCTTTTAGCAGGTACTAGGATAATAGGTGAACAGCCTACAAAATATGTTGAGAAGAGGCAGCAAAAGACTTTAGGTTCAGAATGATTGATTTCCTTGATGTCTTTGTTATTCTTCTAGATTAATTCTCTACTCCTCTGGTTGGTTGTTGTCCTTTGTTCTCATGTATAACCAAAATGACATCACTATGCTAGAATCAATTACGATGTTTCCAACTCTAGCTGATCAGACCAATATGAGCTTGGAATGTTCTACCACAGGTCTGGCACAAATCTTTGGGGTGAATCTTTGGGTGGATCCTCTAAGTTTTCGTTATCTTGTGTTTCTCTTGATTTATTTCAATTCTGCTTCCCTCATAGAGCACAGCACCTTCCCTGATATGGGCTCACCATGCTGAGGGGTCCTGTGCCAGCATCTCCCATGTCACACAATCAATTCCAAAGTTCTTAAGAGAGACCTTGAGAGTGTGCTTGTATTGCTTCTTCTGACCACCATGTGAATGCTTACCCTGTGTGAGTTCTCCATAAAATAGTGCTTTCGGCAAGCATGATGTTTTGCATTGGAACAACATGGCTAGCTTATCAGAGTTCCATTTTCTGAAGTAGAATTTGAATGCTTGGCAGTTTAGTTAGAGAAAGGAGAAAGGACCTCAGTGTCTGGATAAGTCCTGCTAGGTGATCTTCAGAATCTTCCAAAGTATTCCTTTCATACTCTACTCCTCTAGAGGAAGGTTGGAGGGGATGGTTGGAGGGAAATGAAATCTACATAATGAAACAAATCACCAGTCCAGCCTTGCTAGTGAAAAGAGGATGGTTCCCTATTCAGAAATGATTCAAGCATTCTTTTTTTATAGACAGTCTGTTCCTAAATTCCTTGACCACCATAAAGATCAAAGGACTGAAACTGGAGAGGTGAGGGGTAAATAAGTATCTTTTAGTAATACTTAGCTAGCACCAATACCTTTCTTTACAGGTTTCAAAGGTAGTTGGGACATATTCATGCTTGTATTTGAGGGAAATTCAGAGGAAAAAAGAAAATAATAAGACCATACTCTTTTTCATACAATAGTTTGGACCAGAGATGTCAAACCTATAGTCAACATGCAGTCCACAAAACTTCCAAATGTGGCTAGAACCATGTTAAAATGTAATAGGGAAATATTTAACAAAATAATTAAAATATAGATAATATTAATATATTGTTTTCTAAGTCAATATTTGGCCTTCAGGTATCCTTATGAATAATCTAGTGGCTCTCATTTCTATTTGAGTTTGACACCATTGGTTTAGACAAGTAAAGTCAGTATTTATAAAACATTGTGTCAGACACTGTGCTAATGGCTGAGGATACAAAGAAAGTCAAACATTGCATTCCATGCCCTTGAAGAACTTACAGTCTAATGGGGGGAGACAACATGAATATAATCAAGTAGATATACAATACATACAAATTAGGTCAAAGGAACTTTGACCATTAGTAGTGGAAAGCCTGGGAGGACCTGTTAGAGTAGAGGGAATTTCATCCGAGTTTTGAAAAAAAGACAGGGAAACACAGATGTGGCGCCAACCCGACAGAAGACACTTAGTGCAAAGGTTAGGAGTTTGGAAATGAAATGTCATACTTACTGGAAAAGAGAGTACATGGAGGAAAATATAATACAAGATGACTAAAAAGGTCTAAAGGGACTAATCATGAAGAGCTTTAAACACCAAAGATGTTTATATCTGATCCTTGAAGTCATAGGGAGGTACTAAAAGGTTTGCTAAAATAAAGATAATAATAATAATTTTATCCTGAGTTTAGGTTTTTCTTATACAAAGTATAATAAGTGTCATGCTGGTGGTGGACGGTGGGATGGGAAACATGGATAATTCATTAAACTAAATTCAGTTGGATGGGGGAACCACTCTCATCTTAGTAGTCAATAGATTGCACTGGGACTTGGAACATTTTATGAATTGAATTTACAATCCATATTTGAAGGAATGAATTTACAATCTAAGTTTTTTTGTTTGTTTGTTTCCCTAACTTTCCAGAGACAGGAAGCCAGTGGGACTGGGATCTTTGCCTACGTAGACTAAAACCCTCATAAAGTCAATCTCTATCTCCAAACAGATATACCCTTTTTACACCAGATTTTGTTGTTGTTGTTCAGTTGTGTATGACTCTTTGTGACCCCTTTTGAGTTTTCCTATCAAAGATACTGGAGTGGTTTGCCATTTACTTCTCTGACTCATTTTACAGATGAGAAAACTGAAGCAAACAGGGTTAAATGACTTGCTCAGGGTAATACTGTCTGAGAACATATTTGAACTCAGAAAGATGAATCTTTGTGACTTCAGGCCCAGTGCTTTATCCACTGTGCCATCTAGCTCTCCCTTTTACAACAGAGGCCTTTGGGTTTTCCTGCTCCCATTGTGATGAGAGAAGGGAAGGGAAAATAGAGACACCAGGAAAAGGTTACTGCCTGAGCTGACCCTAGTGGATAGAGACTACTATGACCAACACTACCCACTCCTTCAGAATAAAGGAGGATGAAAAGTGTTTCATATGAAACAACCCTCCACAATGACCTCTGCTGGGTAATGTATGCATCATTGATTCAAAAGAATATTTTATAACCAAAGTACTAAAAAGCTCCAAAATAATGTCAATTAATGGTAAAACAATGCCACATAGTTACCAAGCACAAATATAATCACATGATTTAATATTTTGGAGAAATCCTGCAATATAAATGTTTTAAAAACTTAGGAAGAAAAAATGTTTTAATCATTAATTCTAGTGCTTAGTTTTGAAAATGCAAAAAAAATGTCCATTTATATAGTGGACAAGGATACTTGAAATAGATTATCAAGTTGATGTTAAAATTTACTGGAATTGTGCTGCAGAGTTCTTCAGATGCTATCATAACACATATCAATTACAGTTCTGTGGGCAATAACAGCCCATGTTGTTGTTGGGGAAAAATAAGGAGAGCTATTAGTGTTAATGATAGCCCCTTAAATCCTCCACACATCAATGGGAGAATAGATTTCTTTGTATTATGGTAACCAAAGTGCATTTATACTTTATCAAATAATATTCCAAATGAATTTAAATATTTCCATTTCAATCAAATGCAGTACCATGTCTTTGATAATGTAAAATTTCTATGCTTTAAGTAAAACTTTTCTGTTCATTCTATAATGATCATATACTGGAATATTATGTTTAATTGAATTTTGAAGTGGTAGCAGTGGAGCAAGTCCCTCAAAATTAATTAAATTGATCTCCATTTATGTAGATGCATTGAATTTGACAGGGTATGAAGTTCTTTTCAAGTAGATTTGAGTCAGGATTCTATTCAACTTTTCATTTCTATTCTACCTCCTCTCCCCACAATCTTCCCATGAAAGTTTCAGAAGTTTCTTGCTTCCTCAGGCAAAATAGTAAGCCTTCTGACTCTATTATATAATCAGATCTAACACCTTGAGAAATTAAGTATGCCTCAATATTCCAGGGATCTGTGGTTTGGTAACTATGGGTAAATAGCCACATCGCCTCTGATGTGATGCTTGCCTAGTCTTACCATACATCCTCCGTAGAGTATCAGAGGGGAAATCAATCAGACATCTCTGAATGAGAAGCTACCTCCCCTCTATAAAATTTATGACTTTTGGCTGCCTTTACTGAACTGCCCTGGTATGCAGGAGATAGAAGTCCATTAGACCCACACTTTAGGTATTTGGAGATCTCAACAGGTAACAAAACTGTGTATGCCAAGTCTGAGGACAGCTCTCTGTAAGACCTTCACTGACCTTTCTCTTCCTGAAATGGTGTGAGGATTACCATAACAAAGGAATCCTCCCTGGTTGTATCTTTCCTTGTATAAGCTAAAATGAGGCATAATGAACATCTGTTGCTTTTTATATTAACTTGACTTTGGTGAAACTCTTTCTAAGTCCCTAAGCTATGGGAACAGATAAGAAATTGTTGAAAAGATTAGATGCACATATTAATAATTATAGTAAAGTGGTAATTGGGATAAGTTCTGAAGTACTTACATATCTGGAAATGGAGCTTACTTGTATTTTAAGCATTTGAAAATGTTCAGAATCTGAAGTATCTTTAAACTCTGTTTTGGAGTTCTGCATAAAAAGGACAAAGGTGAACTAGAGCCCAAATTTCTCCAAGATCAAATCGGATAATATACATGAAGTTTTTTTTGTAAACATTAAATTGTAATATATTATCAGCTATTGTCATTATCATAATTATAGCTAGAAATATAATAGTTTATATTTGGATAAGCCTAGTAGTGATGACATAGTTATAGTTATCATTATGAATTTTAATTATTTTGTGATAGTCTCAGTGTAGTTATGATCCTGAAGGGTTTTTTGTATTGTTTTTGTTTTATATCCCCTGCTTTCACTCTAAATGGCCCCGGTCTGATTACTTTCACATCTTATTTCTCATTTACTTAAGGTCTCTAATAAGATGAAATAATTGACAGTAATTGTGGAAGCTTAAGAGGACGATATTTCTATATACACCAACAAAACACTTCCTCAAAATCTGAAGAAAAAAACTCAAAGATTAATTGAATGGAAATAGCTTGAAACAGAAATAAGGTCCATTTTCCCCAATACAGGGGTAAAGATTATAATGCCACAGAGGCAGAGGTGCACTGAAATAAGGGCTAGACTAGTACTTCAGGGTATGATTTTTTTTTTGTAAGGCAATTGGGGTTAAGTAACTTGCCCAGAGTCACACAGCTAGTGAGTGTTATGTGTCTGAGGCTGTACTTGAACTCAGGTCCTCCTGACTCCAAGGCCAGAGCTCTATCCACTGCACCACCTAGCTGCCCCTGTATATGATAACTTTGGATAAGTCACATAGAGTTAGCTCCCATATGAAAAATGACATAGTTAAAATTAAATAATTTCTAAGTTTCCTTCCAGCTTTAAGTGTTGGAATAGAAGTGAAATTTTAATTTATAAAATTTGAGAAGCAATATGGCATGATAGAAAGCACAATGGACTTGGAATAAGGAAAAACCTAGACTGAAATCCCACCTCAGACATTCACTGGTTATATAATCCAAGTTCTGTGCTTGTAAAATAAGGAAGTGGGATGGATCTGATGTTCTCTAAAATACCTTCTTCTTTAAGTCTTCCTATGATTGTAGATCAGATTTTGAACAATATCGATACTTAAGAGCATAGCTTAAAACTTGAGGCAAAGGAAAAAAAGAAAAAAAAACCTGAACTATCAAAATAGCTCTTATACTGCAACCCCAAGCCTGTTTTAAAAAGTCCCACATGTGTTATTTTATAAGAATGAGCTCCAAGAGTTTTCTCAGAGGCTATTTATTTTATAAATGAATATGGTTCTGGTAGCAGATTTTGTCTCCCATCCAACTGATTAGCCTGTATTATTTTGGCAAGTCAATCATCAGAAGGTTGCCTACAAGGTGATTATTTTTCTTTTCAACCTCAACAACTCATGAAACTGGCCACGAGGACATAAAGTACTTGTGATCTGCAATAGTGGGGTGCATTCCCATACTGATGAAATCACAGCTCCTTGAAATAGAGAAGTATTATGATCTTAATAAGCTAGTTTGTCTGGTTTACCAGTATGCAACACTTTAGAAAATAAAAACAGTCCTATCACTTCCTGGCAAATAGTGGGAGAAGAAAAGGAAGCCATGTCAGACTTTATATTCTTGGACTCAATGATCATTAAAGATGGCAACTAGAGCCATGAAGTTAAAATTCATTTGTGCCTTGGAAGGAAATCTGGACAGTTTGCTAAAAATCAGAGACAGAACCTTGATGACAAAGGTCCATATAGTCAAAGTGATGGTTTTTCCAGTAGCAATGTGTGGCTGTGAGAGTTGGAGTATAAGGAAAGCTGAGCACTACAGAATCAATGCTTTCGAATTGTGGTGCTGGAGGAGAATTTTGAGAGTCTCTTACACAAAAAGGAGATTAAATCAGTCAATACTTAAATTAATTTAGGCTATTCACTAGAAGGTCAAATACTGAAGCTGAAGCATAAATATTTTAGTCATATAATGAGAAGATAGTACACATTGGAAAAGGCCCTCATGTTGGGAAAGATTGAAGGCAAAAGGAAAAGAGGGATGGCAGAGGATGAGATGGATAGATAGTGTCATGGAAACAATGCTAGAACAGACTTTGGAGAGTAGAGGATAGAAGGGCTTGGTGTGGTCCATGTGATACATGGGGTCACAAAGACTCAGATGAGACTGAACAACTCAACAACAACAACAGCAAAAGCAGTGAAAAGACAGCTGAGAATTTGCCAGTGGAGCAAAAGATATTAAAATTATAAAACTGGGTATAGGATCTTAAAATAATCAGACTGGGACCTTTTAGAGTAAAGGCAAAAGATCTTATTTTAATAGCTTCCTAGAGTATCACTATGCTAAGACCACAGCACAATAATCAATGTTCATAATAAAAACTATAACAGCATGAGAAGGTTAAACATTTTTATATCTGTTTAAGAAGGCTGAGACATATTTCAGAAAAAAAAAACATTTCTATCAATTTTTTTGAAAAGGAATAATTTATTTTTCAATTAACAAGATTTTATTTTAATCTCTCCCTCTCATTAAACTATCTTCTCTCCCCCCTTCCTCACACACTTACAACTAGGATTTTATTTTTTAAAGGGAAAAAAAAAACAACCAAACCTCACTTCAAAGTTATATCATTTGATAAAAATGGTGAAATTTTAGAATTTGATTTTAGTGTTTAAAAGCCCAAACTGTGGCTGTATGTACACTTACATAAAGTACCTCATCTCACTTCTTGTTGATCCAAAGTAAGTAAAGTATTATCATTCTGCTCTTGTAAATACATTTTCATACTTTTTTCCACTTTACTTCACTGGTCTATAGGGCTGGGGGGGGGGAACAAAAGCATGACAGTTATCTACATAGTTAAAATCATTTTCATCATCTTCATAGTCCAGACCATTTCTTTATCATGGCATATCTGTGCAACAAAATTTAGGTCATTTTTTTAAAACCAAAAACATTTTTCTAAGTGGGAAGGAACAGTAGTAAAGAAGGGATATATGATCATCTGAATATGTAGGTTATCTGGTTCAATATGGTTAATCATCAGCATGGGATTTAAAGGTGAAAGGGACCTTAGAGATTATTTATTCCAACTTCTTCATTTTAAAAACAAATGAATGAATTGAAGCCCAGAGAAACTGGCTGACTTTCCAGCATCACATAACTATGTGAAAACAGAACTAAGGATCCAGAAAAAAAATCTTGGAGGTCAGGGTTAATAAAGGTGATAATTCTTTTGCTTTTTACTTCCTTCTCCTGGGTGGTGAGTTGTATAGAATACTGGAACTAGAGTCAGGAAGATCTGAGTTCAAACACAGCTCCATATATATAATAGCTGTGTGAACCTGGGAAGTTTCTTAAACTCTGTCTGCTTCAGTTTCTTCAAATATATGATGGAGGTAATAATAATACCTATACCCCAGAAATGATGTGAGAATTAAATATGGTGGTATTTGTAACGCAATTATTCTAATGCCTGGCACAAATTAAGCATTTAAATACCTGTTCCCTTGCCTTGCCCACTTCTTTGCTCTGGATCATTCTAGACTCAATTCTCAAAATGACTTCTCCACTGAATTAAAATTATTGGGGGCAAACAGAGCTAAATAGGTGAGAAATTGAGCTTTTCTACTACTAATTGTTCTTCCTAGTCTTATACTTTGTTGAACTAGCTTGACCTAAGACTTAGGTATAGACCTTCTTGGTAGTTGATAGGAAAATTTCCCTTAGTCTGCTTAGGCCTCTTAAAATGTATATTTACCTCTCCATTCCAGTATTGAACACTCAGTTATTAATTGGAAGACCACTGACATCAACACAAAATCAGCTTAAATTAATTTTCATTATATTTAGTCATTGTTAGAAATGTATTTCTTTACTAGTGTTTGTGGTTTGATCAACATCTGACTGCCAATTTTGAATGTCTTTATGATTTCACCATATATCAATCTTAGCATTCCTCTGGATATTACAAAAAGTTATTTTGGCAGTGAAGTCCCTTAAAATTTCATGTTCAATTGTATTTTCATTATTTTATTAAATATTTCCTAATTGCATTTCAATCTGGTTTGGCCTACACTTGTTGGGGGGAGGTCAGTCATAATTCAATCTAATTGACTTCCTGTTTGACACCTCTGCTTTACATCATCAAATACTTCCAAAAGCAGGCACACCAAATATCCATATTGGTCCACTGTCCACGCTTACAGTATTAGGGTCTCATTGGTCAGGCCCAATTGTATATGCAAATTATTATTAATGTTATTATTATTATTATTGTTGTTAACAATATTTACCTACCGCTGCTTCACAATGTGAAAGATGGATGGGAAAAAGAAGGGGAGAGAGCTGAAGAAGGGAAAATTAAGAGAGGGATTTTATGCTTATCAGGGTCATTTTTTTCTTTTTTTTTTGTTTAGTAATGTTCTTTGAGATTTTAACCTTATTTATTAAAGAACAGAGATGCACTGAATGTTATATGGTAATCATTCCCAAAACCAATTAGAATGAACTGGAAGAATGTACTAACATACAAATTTTGATGGAGAGGTAGAAGGTTCTAGATGACTAGAGGAAGGAGAGGTGCTAACAACAATTAAAGGGGAGTGAGAACGAGGTCCGTGTTAATTACAAACTTCACCTTCACAATTTTATATTAAGGTTAGCCTTTTTTGGAGAATGGACAATAATCCAGTTGTATCTGATCAGCTCATAGAGGGACTGAACTTTCTATCTCTTTGCCTTAATTACTTGCTTGAGGGATTTTTGATCATGTCAAGTTTCTTTTTGATAGTTCAGCATTCAGCAAATGGAGTAGTGAGATTGACAGAAAATCAGTCAGTGTTATCCTCTCCTGATGATTTTTCTTTTCATTGGTTTTCATTACTCTGCTAGACAGAATTCTATTTAATGGAAACACAACTGAGCTGATGGGTTTAGGGACAGGATGTAAAAAAATTATTATTTGTTCCAATCCTATATGCTTTCCAATCTATAATAAATACTCCTGTGCATTGAATAGAGCAAGAAAAATCAATGCTGTATAGAGTTAAAGGGAAGTTGGGGGAAATAATATCTTATAGTAACTCTATCACACCCTTCTCAATTATTTTTCCCTAAGAAGGCTAGCAGACATATCATTGTTGTATTGTGATTTTTTTTTGCTATCGAATGTATAGAAAATATCATCCACTGAATTATTCTTTAGGGGGCCTAGTACAATATCATCTGGACATTTAGTTTGAGCTTCTGCTAAATTAAAAATAAAAATAAAATATCTCATTGAGAATGGGTAGCCAAATGGTTTCATGTAGATACAGATTGATAATATAGTGGATGATGATAGTGTCAGTGTATTTATTTGAAATATCAACAATATTAATAACACCTGTGTTAATGAATTTCAACTCATTGTACACAGTGTTTGATCTCTCACTTCTGTTTCATTTTTTTCATCTCCATTATCTAGGAATTTCCTTATCAGACAACACTCAAAATGTTACAGCCAATTATTATTTTTTTTAGCTTTTTAAATGTTTTTTATTAATTTATTTTCATTTATCAACAATCACTTCCATAAGCTTTTGAATTTTAAATTTTTCTCCCCCCCCTCGCTGCCTCCCTCCCCAAGATGGTGTGCAATCTGATATAGGCTATACATATACATTCTTATTAAACATATTTTGACATTAGTGATTTTATAAGGAAGAATTAGAATCAATAGGAAGAAACACAAGAAAGAGAAAACAAAACAAAATAGAGAAAAAATAGCAAATAATATGCTTCAATCTGCATTCAAACTCCATAATTCTTTCTTTGGATGTGGATAGCATTTTACATCATGAGACCTTTGGAGATGTTTTTAATCCTTGCATTGCTGAGAAGGGCTAAGTTTATCAACGTTAGTCATCACACAATGTGGCTGTTACTATGTACAACATTCTCCTGGTTCTGCTCACTTCACTCAGCATCAGTCCATACAAATCTTTCCAAGTTTTTCTGAAGTCTGCCTGCTCATTATTTCTTATAGCACAATAGTATTGCATTATATTCACATACCACTACTTGTTCAGCCATTCCCCAACTCAATTTTCAATTCTTTGCCTCCACAAAAAGAGCTGCTATAAATATTTTTGTGCATGTGGATCCTTTTCCCATTCGTATGATCTCTTTGGGATACAGCCCTAGAAGTGCTGTTGTTGAGTCAAAGGGTATGCACGTTTTTATAGCCCTTTCGGTATAGTTCCAAATTGCTCTCCAAAATGGTTGTACCATTTCAGAACTCCACAAACAATGCATTAGTGTTCCAATTTTCCCACATCTTCTCCAACATTTATCATTTTCCTGTTTTGTCATATTGGTCAATCTGATAGGTGTGATGTGGTACCTCAGAGTTATTTTGATTTGCATTTCTCTAATCAAAAGCGGTTTGGAGCATTTTTTCATATGACTATAGATGGCTTTAATTTCTTCATCTGAGAACTACCTGTTCATATCCTTTGACAATTTATCAATTGGGGAACAATTGTTTTTACAAATACTTTTCTCACAAGGTTGAAAGAATGAAGGGGTTGACTTCAAGGTAATAATAATAATAAAAAAAACAGGAAAAATCTTATATCAGAAGTTGTTGGAAATATCATTGTATTAGAGTAAGCCCCACGTACTAGTTCTTATATTCTCCATCATTTATTGTTCTGACCTATCTAGGTAGAGCTCCAAGTAGGTATGACTCTATTCACAGCCCTGTTCTGATGTTATATTCACTTGTCACTGGCATTCTGCCCCTTGGTTTATTTGCCCATCTGTCCATTATCACTTATGGGTCTTTCTTGAATTCTTCCCAGTTCCCAGAAGGTCATAGTTGGTCTTCTTTCCGCTCTCCTGATCTGTGTCATGCCCTTTCTGTTTGCTTGCCTGTAATTTGCCTCTACTGCCAAAAGTCTTCATTATCTAGTCTTCTCATAAATAACTAGCCCTTAATCATGAGTAATTCAGAGTTCTTGTCATGATAGACTGTGCTATAATTTAGAAAGTAGCTCCAAACCAGGATGTCTCTCCCTGAAGTCTTTTTACTATGTTTTCTGTGGCCCATGGAGCAAAAGGGTTCTTTCAGTGATCAGGAAAATACTTTCTCCATCCCACTTGTGATGGAGCTAGGATAACTGACTCTGGATCTAGTGTAAAATTCACCGACAGCTGACCCTTTAGGCAGGGTCTTTCTCAATTTCCAAAGCACCAAAAAGTGGAGCAAAATCCCCATGTTTTCCCATTACTTCCCTCATTGCCTCTTAGGCCTGAGTTTTGCTCTGTCCAATCAGGGCTAACTTCCTTGTATAGACAGAGTAGGAAGATAAGAGCAGCAGAAGAGTCCAGTAATTCTTCTTCAGGTAGTTCATGTTTTTGCTTTATAAAACAATCATGTTTATTGGGAGAAAAATTTTCAGTCACCACAGCATTTGAATTACTAGCATATTGTAGACATTTAGGACAGCAGGAAATGAAAGTAGTACAAAGAATATCGCACATGGAATGAAGAGACATGTATTCAAATCATGGTCCTGATTCAAAGCACTAGTGAGGTGACTCATGGGAAAATCTTTAGGAGAATAATAGAATAATGTTCTATGTAAAACAAATAAATAATAGAATAAAAGTAGAATAATACTTTCTTATAATACTTTGTATTATTTCCTAATATAAATGTTGTAAGGAAACTATTTTGTGTATGTGAATGTAATAATAATCATAATGGTATGATACCATGAATTATCATGGATATAGCAAATGTACAAATATTTTGTAATACTGTTGAAATCATTTCCATTAAAAATATTCATTGATTTATACATTCGTTCAAAAAAAGATGAATGTCTGCTTGAAATATCTGTGATCATTGCACAAGCATTATAATAAATGTATAATATACAAAATATGCAGATAACTCACATTATATAATATTTATGTGTTTACAAAATGTTTCCTCAGAACAGCCCTATGAAGTAAATGACATAAGAATTATTAACACCATCTTACAAATAAGAAACCTATGATCAAAGAAGTTAAGGAACGTGCCTAAAACCATAATTAATAGGTGACAGAAAACCTACTGGGTTTGTTGAGAGAAATATCCTGGCCTTCTAAGCCTAAATACAGTATTCTCCCTACTATGCTATGAAGATTCTACCCTAGAGATATGATAAATAAGAAATAGTTTTTCCTGCCTTCAAGAAATTTATACTCCAATAGGGGTGAAAATCAGATTTTATAAGGGTGGGGGGGATCCATTGATTAATATAATTTTGAAGATATGACAGTGGAGAGGAAGAAGTGTGGAAATTACGAGCTGAGTCAGAAAGAATCAACAGTAAAGGAGCAACTAGAAGGAGAAAGAAAAAATAAGACAGAACAGAGAGAGATAATGGAGGGTCGTTGGCCTTGAGGCATCTCAGAGCAAAAGATCAATAGATAGAGTATTGAATGGATTGAGTATAGAAGCTGAGAATTGACTTTAAATCCAGTGTCTGATACTCATTTGTTGTGAGACCTTGGATAAATCACTCCACTTCTGTTTGCCTTAGTTTTCTCAACTAGAAAATGGGAATGATAGTAGCACCTAACGCACAGGGTTGTTATGATGATCAAATGAAACAATATTTATAAAAACATTTAGTACTCCCTGATACATAGTAGGGCACTGCATACATATTTATTCCTTTCTCTTCCTTCTCTGGAAAACTTGGACTGACAGTACCAGTTGTGTTAATTTCCTTAAGGCAAAGTTCGAAGAAAAAAAATATGTTCTTTCCCCAACTTCAGTTCCCAAAGTAAGCTTTAATAGACTCTCTGCTACTTCTTTACTGAAATATTTCCAATAGCCTGAAATTTACCTCAACCATAAAGATACCAGAGGATAGCTAGAGATAAATAAAATAAATAAATAAATAATTGGGGGTCCTACCTCTGCCTAAATGTTAGGAATTTTCCTAACTGGAAGCTCAGAGAGATTCTGACTGGAATCCTAAATTTTCATTTAATATAAACTCCTTAGAACCTTATAAAGAAGAAAAAACCATAGAGACGTAAAGGGTTGTTAAATTTCTCCTGGGCTTAATGAACTAATTTTGAAACTAGAGTCTCACAAAATCAATCAATCAATAAACATTTACCTAGCGCCTAGTGAGGTTACAAAAAGAGGCAAAAATATGTAAGTAACTTTCATATTAAAAAAAAAAGGGGGCAGCTAGGTGACGCGGTGGATAGAGCACTGACCCTGGAGTGAGTAGGACCTGAGTTCAAATGTGGCCTCAGACACATAATACTTACTAGCTGTGTGACTCTGGGCAAGTCAAATAACCCCCATTGCTTAGTAAAAAAAAAAAAAAAAATATACAACCTTTCAGAACCTTCAGCTCTGTAATTTACTTGACAAGTACAAGAGAGAATTTGTTCTATAACTGCAATGACAGCATTAGAAATCAGTAGAAGATTGTTGTTTGGTTGTTTTCCTTCATTTGTGAAGAGAAACAAAATAACATCACTATGTCAAGGTCAGGGTACATTCTGTCTGACTATGGCTGATCAGACCAATATGAGCTCAGAATCTAACACAGATCCACACAAATAGTCCATATGAACATTTGGAGTTGAAATGTCCAAATTTGCACATTTCACTTTTCTTTTGAGCTACTGTAATTCTGTTTTGTTCATTAGAGCAAACTGGGTACTCTTGTGCCAGTTTCTCCCATGTCTCACAATCTATTCTAAAATTCTTTAGGGACCTTGAGAGTGTCCTTATATCATTTCTGACCTCCATGTGAGTACTTGCCTTATGTGAGTTCTCTGTAAAATAGTCTTTAAGGCAAATATGCATTTAGCAGTTGATTAAAATGGTCAGCCCATCAGAGTTGCTCTCTGTGGTAGACCTTGAATGTTTGGAAGTTTATCTCAAGAAAGAACTTCAGTGTCTGGTACCTTATCTTGCCAGGTGATCTTTAGAATATTAAGACATTTTAAATGGAAGTGATTCAGTTTTCTGGCATACTAGTGGTAGACTGACCAGGTTTCACAGGCATACAACAATGAAGTTAGCACAAAGGCTCTGTAGACCTTCAGTCTGATAGGCAGTCTAATATATCTTGTCTCCTACACATTCCTTAAGAGCCTCCCAAAACTGAGCTAATTCTGGCAATGCACATGCCAAACTCATCATCTATATGTAATCCCTGGAAAGTATACTGCCAAGGCAAGTAAACTTATTCACAATATTCAAAATTTCTCCATTTGCTGTAAGTGATGTTTCCACATATGGGTGATATGGTACTGGCTAGTAGAGAACCTATTTTTTTTGTTTTAATTGTTAGGGCAAAATTCGCACAAGCAACAGAGAATTGACTCATACTTTGGTGTGTCTTAGCCTCTGGGGCTGCATTGAGTGCACAATCATCTACAAACAAAAAGTCATGTACCAACTCTCATTCCACTTTAGTCTTGGCCTGTAGCCTTTTCAAGTTAAATAATTTACCATCAGTACAATAGCTGGCTTTGATGCTGTGTTCCTCCTCATTGAAGGCATCCAACAACATCACAGAAAACATTATGCTAAAAAAGCATGAGAGCAAGCACACAGAGTTGCTTCACTCCATTGGTGACTGGGAAAGCACAAGAGCATTGTGCATTATCCAGAACACAGGCAAGCATGCCATCATGAAACTGGCATACAATATTGATGAATGTCTCCAGGCAATCAAATTTTGCCATAATTTTTAAAAAGCCCTCATAAATGGCAGTATCAAAAACATTTGTTGTATACAAATGTCTGTTCTGCTCCTGGCATTTCTCTTGGAGTTGTTAAGCAACAAATACCATATCGACTATTCCTCAGCTCTTTCTAAAGCTACACTAGATCTTGGGTAGATGACTATCTGCCAGGTGAAGGATCAGCCTATTAAAGAGGATTTTGGCAAGAATTGTATTAGCAATGACTAAGAGAGACATCCTCCCCTTTAATTGTCACAAGACAACCTATTTCCCTTTCTTTTACAGAGATGGACAATGGAGGCATCCTCATACTCCTGGGGGATAACCTCCTCTTTCCATATAACCTGTAAGATTTCAGTCAGTTTTTGTATGAATAGTGGATGCCCTGCCTTGTAAATATGACCTGGAATATAATCAGCACCAGGCACTTTGCCGCATAAGAGGAGCCTAATGATGTTCAAAACTCCTTCAGTTAGAAGTTTGTCTAGAAAGTGATTGACTTCAACTTGGGGTATACAGTCAATGGCTTCAGCATTAATTGATGTCAATTTGTGCAAAACACTATGAAAGTGTTCAGCCCATCCCTCTAGTAATAGATTTGATAGAGTGAAGCATTACCTTCTTATTCAGATGAACTATCCTATTGGTAAATCCTGTGGAGTTCACACTTTTCATTTAGCAGCTTCTGAATTTCCCCATCATTTTCATCAGTCTTGATGTTTTTGAGTGCCCTGGCCCAGATCAATAAATGCAGTATGGTACACAAAATCTCTGAAAGCCACTTACTCCTTTTCTGTTCCACTGTTAGAAACAATGTGAAGACTCATCTTTTCCTCCAAGTCAGCAACAAACTCTTCACAATTGGAGAAGCACTCGAATCTGTTGATATGAAGTCTTCTGGTAGTTGTCTTGCCTTGGGGTCACCATTTTTTTCAAATGCTACAGCTTCTTGAAGCCACAGGTGAGAGTTGGGGGAATCAGGTTGACACCAAAGGTGAAAAGCAGAAAAGTACTTGGGAACCTCCATATCACAGATATTAGTCTTCCCTCTATACCCTCCACTCCAGCAGAAGAATGTACAGTGATGGAAAAATGACTTACTTATCACTACTAAAACAATTCAAAAAACATAGATGGGCAGAATCCCAGTGTATCCTTCAAAGGAGATAATCTGTCTGAGGACTTTAGAAGGTAACATTCAATTTGGTTAAGGTTCAATCTTTGGTTTCTATGATCGTTAAAATTCTACATGGTTTCACAGAGCACAGATTTTTTTTATTAATTTATTTTGATTTATCAATAATCACTTCCATAAGCTTTTGAGTTTTAAATTTTTCTCCTTCTCCCTCCTCACTTCCCTCCCCAAGATGGCATGCAATCTGATATAGGGTATACATATACATTCCTATTAAATATATTTTCACATTGGTGATATTGTAAGTAAGAATTAGAATCAATAGGAGGAACCAATAGAAAGAGGAAACAAAGCACAACAGAAGAAAAAAATAGCAAATAATATGCTTTGATCTGCATTCAAACTCCGTAGTTCTTTCTTTGGATGTGCATAGCAGTTTCTATCATGAGGCCTTTGGAGATATCATAGATCCTTGTATTGCTGAGAAGGGTGAAGTCTATCAATATTAGTCATCATACAAGGTGACTATTACTGTGTACAAAGTTATCCTGGTTCTGCACACTTCACTCAGCATCAGACCATACAAGTCTTTCCAGGTTTTTTCTGAAGTCTGCCTGCTTATTATTTCTTATAGCACAATAATATTCCATTACATTCATATACCATAACTTGCTCAGCCATTCGCCAATTGATAGGTATCCTCTCAATTTCCAATTCTTTGCTACAACAGAAAGAATTATTATGAATATTTTTGAACATGTGGATCCTTTTCCCATTTGTATGTTCTCTTTGGGATGTAGCCCTAGAAGTGCTACTACTGCTGGATCAAAGGGTATGAATATTTTTATAGCCCTTTGGGCATAGTTCCAAATTGCTCTCCAAAATGGTTAGACCATTTCACAACTCCACCAGTAATGCATTAGTGTTCCAATTTTCCCACATCTTTTCCAACGTTTATCATTTTCCTGTTTTGTCATGTTGGTCAATCTGATAGGTGTGATGTGCTACCTCAGAGTTGTTTTTATTTGCATTTCTCAAATCAATAGTGATTTAGAGCATTTTGTCATAGGACTATAGATGGCTTTAATTTCTTCATCTGAGAACTGCTTGTTCATATCCTTTGACCTTTTATCAATTGGGGAATGACTTGTATTCTTATAAATTTGAATTAATTCTCTATGTATTTTAGAAATGAAGCTCTTATCGGAGATACTGATTGTAAAATGAAGCCCTTATCAGAGATACTGGTTGTAAAGATTCTTTCCCAATTTTCTACTTTCCTTCTAATATTGGTTGCACTGGCTTTGTTTGTGCAAAAACTTTTCAATTTAATATAATCAGTTATCCATTTTGCATTTTACTTTAGCTGAAGCATAATGTATTCTACTCCAGCCTTTAACCTTTAACTTGTGTGTGTACCTCTGTTTCACATGTCTTTCCTGTAAACACTATATTGTAGGATTATGGTTTGTAATCCATTTTGCTCTCTGCTTCAGTTTTATGGGACAATTCATCCCATTCACATTCACAGTTATGATTACTATTGGTGTCTTTCTCTCCATCCTATTTCCCCCGTTTATGCTTTTCTTTCTCCTTTCTCCCTTTCCCTCCTCACTAGTGTTTTTCTTTTGACTATTACCTCCCTCAGTCTCTCCTCCCTTCTATTAGGCCCCTCCCTTTTCTTCCCCTTTTCCCTCCTACTGTCTATAGGGCAAGTTAGATTTCCATACCTAACTGATTATGTTATTCCCTTCTTGAGCCAAATCTGATGAGAGTAAGGTTCAAACAATGCTCATCTCCTTCCCTTCTTTCCCTCTACTGTAATAGGTTTTTATGTCTTTTCCTGTATTATAATTTACCCTTGTCTGCCTCCTCCTTTCCTTTTCTCTCAGTACATTTTCTTAGTTAGATCACATTAATCCACTTGCTTGGATCTATTTAACCCACTTGATTAGATTTTTTTTTATCATTACGTCAAAGTCAACTTATACCCACCCCCTCCATGGATATTCCTTTACCATGGTGTAATAACAATACAGTTATCAAGAGTTACAAGTGTCATCATCCCTTGTAAGGGTGTAAACAGTTTGCCCTTATTAATAACATGCTGTTGTTTCTTTCTGTCCCGTTTACCTTTTTATGTCTATCTTGAGTCTTGTATTTGAAGATCAAATTTTCTGTTGAGCTCTGGTCTTTTTAACAGGAAGTTTTGGAAGTCCTCTATTTCATTGAATATCTATATCCTACCTGAAAGATCATGTTTATTTTCACCGGGTACTTGATCCTTGGTTGTAATCTAAGCTCCTTTGCCTTATGCAATATCATACTCCACACCCTATGGTCTTTTAAATGTAGAAGCTGCAAGGTCCTGTGTAATCCTGACTGTTATTTAAATATTTAAATTGTTAGTTTCTGGATGTTTGCAGTATTTTCTCTTTGACCTGATAATTTTGGAATTTGGCTACTATATTCCTTGGCATTTTCAATTTGGGATCTCCTTCAGGAGGTAATTGGTAGATTCTTTCTATGGCTATTTTATCCCATGGTTCTAGGACTTCAGTGCAGTTTTCATTTATGATTTCCTGAAAGATACTATTCAGGCTCTTTTTTTCATCATGATTTTCAGGTAGACTAATAATTTTTAAATTGTCTCTCCTGGATAAATTTTCCAGGTCAGTTGTTTTACCAATGAGGTATTTTATGTTTTTATCTATTTTTTTCATTCTTTTGTTTTTGTTTGACTGATTCTTGCTCTCTCATAGAGTCATTAGCTTCCATTTGCCTGATTCTAATTTTTAACAAATTGTTTTCTTCATTAGATTTTGTAGCTCCTTTCCCATTTGATCAACTGTATTTTTTAGGGACTTGTTTTCTTCAGTGTACTTTTTTTTTTCCAGTTGGCCAATTGTATTTTTCAAGGACTTGTTTTCTACAGTTAATTTTTGTCCTTCCTTTTCCAAGCTATTGACTCTCTCTTGCATACTTCTCATTTCTTTTCCCAATTTTTCTTCTACCTCTCTCATTTGACTTTTAAAATCCTTCTTGAACTCTTCCAAGAAGGCTTGTGGGGCTTTAGACCAGTTCATATTCCCTTTTGAGGTTCCAGATGTGAGTTTGTTGACAATGTCGTCCTCTTCAGAATTTCTGCCTTGATCTTCACTGTTCCCATAATAAGAATCCATCTTACATTTCTTTTTGCTCATGGTGTTTGCTTATTTCCTGGCCTTTAAAGACATTAAGCTCTCCTGCTGGGTGGCAGGGGGCACTGACCCAAGCTTCTTGTGTTGGGAGCCCAGGGCCTGGTCACTGACTTTGTGTGCTGGGCCCTCAACTGCTGGTAGTTGGAGGCTATAGGGTTCTGGCAGCTTATCTGTTGTTGTGCTGGAATTAGCAACACTGGAACTCTAGGGTTAGGATTGGGTAGTCTGGCCCTTGGAGGTTACCTGCTCACCTGGGCCTTTCCTTTCTTTCACTTTCTTTAGCTCCTTTCAGATGGATGTTGCAGGATGTTTATCTGCCTGGGGCTCCTTGGAGCACTTCCCAGAGTTCTGCTGAGGCACTAGGAGACCCGGTTGCTGTAGAGTGCTGAGGCACCTAGTGGTTTTCCAAGCTGGTTTCCAGCAGTTCCCCCACCCTCACTGAGGCACTTGGGGGTCCAGGTGTTGGTGTTTGCCTGCTCCGTCACCTGGGTTTCAGGATCTCCTCCTGGTATGCTGAGGTAGGGCTTTCTGCTAGCTTGTTGGGATGCCTCCCATTCTGTACTGCTCCCCTTCCCCCAGGGCAAAAGGGTCCTTTCCCATTAATTCCTCAAGCTACCTGGGCTACTGGACTACTGCTCCCCATCTTTCTTCTGGTTCAACTGTTCCAAGGTTTTTCCTGGGATGTTATTTTCTGGGCTTTTCGAGGTTAATAAAGGAGAGTGAGAGCGACTTACTTCTTACTCTGCCATCTTGGCTCCCAGAAGCAGAAGTTTCTCCCCAGATTTTTTTTTCAAATATAAAAATTTAAAAACATATTTTAAGTACTATGAACCTAGTCCTCTGATTTATGAGTAATAGACCAAGGATAGCAAAAAGTGGTAGTTCATTTATTAAACCTAGGGAAAGAAATAGAAAAGTCCCTTCATGGCTTGTTATAGACCTTCACAAATTCTGAATTCTAAGTAAACTATAATATTAGCTTTTTTCTTTTCCTTGGTGCTCTATATTCAGCTTAGTTTTCCAAAGTTTGTTTCATTGTTGGCATCCTTCTTCATATTTCCCAGATACTACAACTCAATGTCAAAACAGCTATTATGTACTCTGCCTATCTCTTACTTGTCTCCCAAGAAAGTTAACAATAAGCATCCATCCTACCACTCAATGATCAGCCTTGTTCCTTCCACATTCTACCAATACCTACTCACTCACTCAATCAATCAATCAATAAGCATTTTTAAAACATCTACTATATACTGGCCCTACTTTGCCAAGTAGCAGAAATACAAAGACAAATGTGAAATGGTATATCCAAACTAGATAAAAGGCAATTTGGATTAGAAAGAAGGCACTAGCATCCAGGGCTATCAGGAAAGGCTTCATGAAGAAGAAAATGATTTTTCATTTGAGTTGTAAGAGAAATGCAGGATTCTAAGAGATAGAGTTTAAAAGGGAATAAATTACAATCATAGGACTGGAGTTAGTGCTTAGTGAAAGCACTAAGACAGGAGATAGAGTGTAGTGTAAGTGAAAGTGAATAATGTATATAAAAAGCTGGAAAGATAGAAAGGCCATGAGAAATTACATGCCAGAGAAATTAATATTAGATCCTGAATTCAAAAATGAAGCTTTTGCAATTTATTGAGCAGGCAAATTACATGATCACTTGCATTTTGGTAAAGTTACTCTGCCAGTTGTGTGAAAAATGGATTGTAGTGGAGAGAGACTTCTGGAAGTCAGAATAATTTGAAGGTTATTGTGAGATCCAAGACAATTCTAAAGGACTCATGATGAAAAATGCTATCTACTTACGAAAAAAGGACTGATATCATATCGCTTGCCTTCTCAATGGTCGGAGGAGGAATGGGAGGCAGGGAGAGATTTTGAACTCAAAATTAAAAAAAAAGATTTTAAAAGCAGTTTTTTTTAAAAAAATAATTAAAAGTAATAATCCATCATGGATAGTACAAAAAAAAAGCTATTGCAATATTATATGTAAGAGGCAATTGAGTGCCAGAATTAGGGTAGTGTTACTGTGAATATAGACAACAGTACAGATGTGAAAGATGTTGGGGAGGTAGAAAGAATGAGAGTTATTAATTATCAAAATGGCAACTAGGTGGCTCAATTTATAAAGGGCTGTGTCTGGAATCAGGAAGACCTGAGTTCAAATGTGACCTCACACACTTTTTAGCTATGTGACCATAGGCAAGCCACTTATCCCTATATGTCTCAATTTCCTCATCTGTAGATTGAGATGGGGAAGAAAATGGCCAACCATTCTATTATCTTTGCTATGAAATGCCCCGGTGGATTCATGAAGAGTCATGACTAAAATAACAGAATATATGCATACATACCAATTATCAGTGTTAGCAACTATGGTGTCAAAGTGTACACTCTGAAATATACAATGGAAATTATCTTCCCTTGCATATTACTATCCATTTTTCCATTTTTCCCTAATACTTATATTTTCTGCTGGCTGATGGTTTAATATATGTAACTATTTCATTCAGTGACTTCCTCACCACTTTAAAAAGTTATAAACTATAAGCTCCCTTGTCCAAGAACTAAGGTTATCATAAGTCTATGCATAGTAGATATTTAAATTGCAATGCAAATAATTGTTATTATTTATCATCATTGTCACTGTCCAACTTTTACAAACAAGAAAGCCTTTATTGTGTTTGTGAATTATTTCCATTTCGCCTTGCTTTGAAAATATAGTTCTAGTTATCACAGCCTGTTGTCACATAACATGAAGAACTGCTCACTGTATTATGTTCAATCTAGCCAGAGGGGGCAAAGCCTTATGCCAATTTATCTGCTACCCAACTGTTCCAGGCTATCATTAAGTAGGTGGAGAAAATGTAAAGAAAGTGCATTTCAAAGCAGGATAACTCCAATCACTGACTTCTTTGGTCTGTTTGATAACTTTTTATTGACAATCTAGAAGCAACAGAGGTCCATATACCTTGGGATGGAAGTGATAACAAAAGAAGAAACTTAAGGACATTATGCAATAGGCCCAAACATTTGTTATAGTAACATTTGATATTAATATAATCTTTTACATTTGTTCTAGGTACTTTCATATAAAAATATATGCTTTTCTTTAAACATTGAATTGATGCCTTCTATTTTTATGCCACACTCATCTCTTAATGGTTTTCCTCCCCCGTGTCTCCCAATGAACTTTACCTTGTAACAAAGAAAAGAAAAAAGTAATACCAACAGATAATTGCATCTCAGACTATATGCAATAGTTGTTTTTTGTTTTTTTTTTTTTACCTTTAGTACTCTGTCCCCATACCCTCCACCCACATATGGAGCTTTTTTTTCTTATTTTGTTTTTTAGGACCAAAATTGTTAGACATATAAGTGGATAGATAGATGACAGAAAATGTATAATATTTACTTATAATGTACTATATGATCTACAGTATATGATATATGATGCATGCCATTATAATATATAGCACATATGAATGGATTGGAACCTAAACAGATTGTACAAAGAATTGGAACATTAAGGTCTTATCATAACTGTAATTTTTGTTTTGTTTTGTTTTGTGTTTTTTGGAATGACTGAGAAGGTGCTGACAACAAAGACCTTCAGCAAAACATTTATGGAAGAACAGATGTTAGATACACTCATCTTTTGTAAATCTTAGCAAATTGTAGTGGAAGTGGCAGGAAAGAAGTTCATATTACAGTCTTATGACCTCTGCCACAGATATACTGAAGAGACTATGTTCACAATATCTTTTCAAGAACGCAGCTGAACAAGCGGTCAAGAATTTCAAAGGAACTAATAAAAATGTAAAGGAAGAAGGTTTAGCAGTATGAGATCTTAAACTATATTATAGGATAGTAATTACCAAAACTATATAGGAGTGACTAAGAACTTAGAAAGGTAGATCAGTGGAAGAGAATAGATATAGAATTTATAGCAGCACATGACTATAGGAAGCTAGTGTTTGACAAGTGTAAAGGCAATTTTTTGGGATTAGAATTCATTACTTAGTAAAAATTTATGGGAAAGCTAGAAAGGATTCTGGCAGAAATTGGGCATAGACCAATATGCATTTGCAGTGTATAAAATAATATTCCAAATGAATTTAAACATTTCCATTTCACTGAAATGCAGTATCAGGTCACCATTTAGCAAGATAAAATCAAAATGGGTACATAACCCAGATAGGAAGAAAGCTATTACAGGAAAATTTGAAGAACATGGAACATATTACCCATTAGACTTATGGATAGGGGAACAATTTATGAATAAACAAGAGATATAAAGCAGTATGAGGTATAAAACTGATGATTTTGGTTACATTAAATTAAAAAATATTTTGTACAAATAAACCAAATGTAGCTAAGACCAGTAGAAAAGCAAAAAAAAATTAGGGAAAAAATTATAGACAGTTTTTCAGATAAAGGTCTCATATCTAAAATATATGAAGAACTTTGTCAAATCTATAAGAATATGAGACACAACCACATCAATGAATGGTCGAGGGATGTGAACAGGTAGTTTTTTGCTGAAAAAAATCAGAACTCTATATAATCATATGAAAAATATGCTCACCCCCTCTTCCTCTTGATTTCTTTTGGTTATAGACCCAAGGGTCACTTCAAGGGTGGGGAACCTGTGTCCTCAAGGCCACATGTGGCCCTCTAGATCCTCAAGTGCAACCCTTTGACTGAATTCAAACTACACAGAAGGGCCACACCTGAGGACCTAGAGGGTCACATGTGTCCTCGAGGCCACAAATTCTCCCACCCCTGAATTAGTTCATCAAAGTGCTTCCAAGGCTAATTTGCCTTTTTTTTTCTTGATTCCATATCATTTGGATTTTTTTCCTGTGTACACTCCTCTTTATCCTCCTACATGCCATAGGTTAAATTACAAGCCTTCCCTTCTGTGAATTACAATGTACCAAATAAAAGCTAATCATTTTCAGTATTCACTATCCAGTCTATCTCTTCTCTAGAAACTATACCTAAATCTTCAGGATTCCACTGGCCCCCTACCTTGACTAGCAAGCAGAATAAGTGCCTGGGTATCTGCTCTACCACCTTTCCCCTTCAACAGTGGCAAGTCAAAGACCAAGACTTTTTTGTATCTCATTCTTGCAGAGCGAGATAATTTAACTAATATTGGAGTAAGTTCTGGTGCAGAGCTGAGCTGACATGATACCTCAAACATACTTTACTTTTCTCCTAAGGACCCTGCAATCCCTCTCTTTGTTGTCAGTCAAGGTTAGTCATGCAATATCTACTTTGTTGCCATATACATACCTCTTTCCATTCAATTTCCATACAAATCAATCACCAATTATAGAAAAAAAAAGATGTGACAATCTAGTTCTCTCTGACAATGTCTTTGATCTTCTCATTTGTAGAGTAATTAGACTAAAGCTCTCTTCCTTGGCTAGCATCTCCTGCTCTTTTATATTAATTAATATCAGCCAGATCTCCCTAATGTCCCTATCACACTTCCATAATTTTGTATTGTGTCCCAAAGACTTCATTCCTATTCCCTATGTTATATCCATCTCTTCCTCACCAATATCCTTGATACTCTGGGGGGAAAAATTTTGCTCTGAGGATCAGCTATCCTGATCGCTGACTTACTCCCTGGACTGCACTATTGCAGAAAATACCCAGTCACCATTAATCATTTTACTCCCTATGCTCTGACCTAACTATCTCCTCTTCACTTGACCCATATCCTCACTTTTTCCACTCTTGCCCTTTTACTCAGGCCCCAACTGTTTCATTATACATCAGCTTTGCTACAGTTAACAGAATGACTCTGTCAATCTATTCCCCTATGTCCCATTCACCATCCTTCTACAATATGCCCTCCCTCCCCACTCACCTTTGTGTGTTGTCTCAATCAGTAGAATATAAACTTTTTGAGGGCAAGAACAGCTTTATTTTTTGTATTTTTATCCCTGTGCTTGCACTTAAGCTATTTTTCATTCATTCATTCACACATTCATACATTCACTGATTGATTAATTCATTCTTAAGTACTTATTTATAGTAGATGCATGTCATCCCCCTTTGAAATTAATTTGTGTGGGGGCAGCTAGATGGCACAGTGGATAGAGCTCTGGCCTTGGAGTCAGGAGGACCTGAATTCAAATCCAGTCTCAGACACTTGACACTTACTAGTTGTGTGACCCTGGGCAAGTCACTTAACCCCGATTGCCTCACCAAAAAGCAAAAAAAAAAATTGTGTCTATTTAATTATGTATCTGTGTATATATTGTTTCACCACAAAAGAGTGTAAGATTTTTGACATATTTACTGGTAAGTAGATCAAAAATTCTTGTTGAATGGAATTGGAGCCTCTCAATTTCACAAAATAGTTATAATAAACTAAGAGAGTTGTGCAGAAAAGGACCTACCAAATGTATACCTTTTGCCAAAGAAATTGGTGTTTTCTGTTTTGGTTATCCATCTGTTTCCATACTGTTGACTTGATTTTTCTCTCAATTTCGCACTTTGGTCAACTAGAATTTTTTCTTGGTTTCCATTTGTGTCTTTTTATTAATAACTGCATTCTTTAATTGACTCTGTGCTCTATAGTAATGAAAAATAAAGCCTATTACAAATAATTCTTGAGCATGTACTGGATCAGTGGAGCAGATGCAAGAATATCTGATTTTGTGGCCACATTTCAATCTCTTAAGTAATGATTCTATTTCTTTGGAGATCCTTATGTACTTAGAATTCTCTAGAACAAGATGATTCTTTTTTCTTTGTACCTCTTTGCTTATTAAATTTCCACACATACTTGAAAGACCATTTCAAATGCCTATTCTTCCATGAAGCCTTTCCCTGGGTCAGTAATGACCTTTTCCCCTTTTACTCCATTTTGCATTGTTTGTACCTTCCTCATTCAATAAGTATGTAATATTCTGAATGGTTTTACGTGTGTGTTTATGTGCCACATAAACATCCTTTAAGAGAACAGTGATCACATCCTATATAAATCTTTTTGAGCTCCACTTCCTAACATATAGGTGCTTAATAAGTATTTGATGATGAGATATAGGGTTTTTTTTCTTTTAATATTTCAATTAGGTTTAACTCAATTGTTGAGTAGCTGTAGTTTATATTACTACAGTCATGTGCTGCATACATTTGTATAGGTCTACCTTCAATCAGTATTTCTTAAAATATATTCTATTATGACCTATATAATTATTGAGTAATAGTAACACCTTCCTGCTTATTGCTATATCTTTTCTAGAAATCCCTCTTCTATCTCCATATTACATTTGTTACTGTGTTAAATGAGGAAGTATTTGTCTCCTACCAATGGAATTCTCCATAGCATGACCTAAAGTGAAATAACATGCTTTGGGCTTCATAAATAATACATTTCAATACCTTTCTTTTTTAAACTCCCATTTGTTTTTACTCTTATGTTGAAATTAGCATTGATACATTTGTAATAATATATTAGTGTCCTTAACTACCATGGAATATCAGGGAATATATTTTCAATGGTAAATCATTAGTAAAAACCAAAAGCTTTTTTGTGTGTGTTTTTCCACATAAAAGGGAAAATCTTTTGTCACATATGTGATGTTATATAACTTATGAATATGGACATATTTGTGAAAACATTGTCATGGGCACTTCAACCTTGTGAAACAAGCATCTGTTTCATTTCTAATACCCTAAGCAGAATTATGTCAGATCAAATAATTAATGAAAGCTGATTACAAGTCCTCTATATGGGTTTGCTGATTCAATACTTTGAGATTTCTACTACTGTGCTAGCCATAATGCATCATATATTGCTTCTGAGTGATTAATATACATGCAATGACTAATAATTATATTTACAGAGAATCAAATTAGAAAGTAATTAATGGACTTAGTAAGGAGACTAAAAGATTTATTATTCATAAACATATCATTTGAAACATTAAACCAATAGGGTCATAAAGTCAAGACATGAAAATAAATTTAAAACTCAATTTTAAAATAAAAATTATGTCTGACAATAGAGAAAATTAATGACAAGTCTCTAATGGTAGTTTCATAGCCTTAACAGTATTGAAAGCACTGAAAACAAAACAGCAAAATTCAAAGAGAGTGGGGGTGCTTAACAATAAGCATCATTTTATAAGAAAATAATTTCAAATGCATGGAGTTGAAAGAATAAAGAAGATAACAGGAAGAAGTGGTGAAGCTTCCCTTCAATAAAAAGGTTAATCTTGTTTAATGAATAAATATAATTATTTGTTTTGTGACTGTGGGCTCGGTAATATTTTTAGAAGTTCCTTCCCTGGATCTGATTTCACTGACATAAATACTAATTCCAGAGGGGTAAATCAGAAGACGTTGATTTTTTGCAACCTCTGTGACTCTAGAAAGAGCTGCCCCATACTGGAGACCTTTCATTGTGGATACTAATAAAGTACATAAGCTCTCTATATGTTATTCCTTGCTCTTGTTACATGATAGGCCCAATTACTTTTTTAGTCATACACATTCAAATGATATCCTTTCCTTGCTCAGTTCTTCATTGTTAAAGTCTGATAATCTCACATCAAGGATATACCTTTTTTTCCATTCTTTGATTGACTCACAATGTAAATTCTTTAACAATTTAAAAGCAAAACAACCTATTATCTTTCTCCTTTCTTATGTTACTGTAAACTCCATAAGAATAAGGGTTGTTTTCAGCTTTCCTTTCTGTGTCTTGTACCTAGTGTAGTACCCTGTTCATAAAAGACCTCTAATGTTTGTTGTGTTGTTAAATTATCTCACTTTGTTGCCCAACAAGTATTTTAATTTTTTTTTATTTTAAAAATACATTTTTTCACCTTGACCTTGATAGTATCACTTTGGAAGAACTGAAAATTTACAGGTCCCTAGAAGTTTCTCTGAAAACAGCTGGATAAAACCCCTGAAGCTTGGAACAGTACATTCTCCACACTAGAAGCAGACTCTTACCTTAACAAAGAACTTAAAACTCAAGTAATTGGCTGGCATCATGAGCAAACTGTGCAAAAAAAAGTCAGACCATAGAATCATTCTTTGGTGACAAAGATGATCAAAGCATACAACTAGAAGAAGACAACAAAGTCAAAGCTCCTACATCCAAAGCCTCCAAGAAAAATATGAATCATTCCCAGGCCATGGAAGAGCTCTAAAAGGATTTTGAGAAGTAAGTAAGAGAAGTAGTGGAAAAACTGGGAAGAGAAATGAGAGTGACACAAGAAAATCATGAAAAACAAGTCAAAGCTTGCTAAAGGATACCCAAAAAATACTGAAGAAAATAACACCTTAAAAAATAGCCTAACCAAAATAGCAAAAGAGGTCCAAAAAGCCAAAGAGGAGAAGAATGCCTTAAAAAGCAAAATTGACCAGGTGGAAAAGGAAGTCCAAAAACCCACTGAAGAAAATACTTCCTTAAAAATTAGAATAGAGCAATTGTAAGCTAGTGATTTTATGAGAAATCAAGATAGTGTCAAACAAATCCAAAAGAATGAAAAAAAAATAGACTGTGAAATATTGCATTGGAAAAACAATTGACCTACAAAAAAGATCCAGGAGAGATAATTTAAAAATTATTGGACTATCTGAAAGCCACGATCAAAAAAAAAGTCTAGACATTATCTTTCAAAAAATTATCAAGAAAAACTGCCCTGATATTTTAGAACCAGAGGGCAAAGTAGAAATGGAAAGAACCCACCAATCATCTCCTGAAAGAGACCCCGCCAAAAGAAAACTTCTAGGAATATTGTAGCCAAATTCCAGAGTTGCCAGGTCAAGGAGAAAACATTGCAAGAAGCCAGAAAGAAACAATTTAAGTATTGTGGAAACATAATCAGGAGAAAACAAGATTTAGTAGCTTCTACATTAAGGGACCGCAGCATAGAATATAATATTCCAGAGGGCAAAGGAGATCGGATAACAACCAAGAATCACCTACCCAGCAAAACTGAGTACAATCCTTCAGGGGAAAAAATGGTCATTCAGTGAAATAGGGGACTTTCAAGCATTCTTGATGAAAAGACCAGAGTTGAATAGAAAATTTGACTTTCAAATATAAGACTCAAGTGGAAAATGAAGATGTAAATGGGAAAGAGAAATCATAAGAGACTTATTAAGGTTGAAATGTTTACATTCCTGCATGAAAAGATGATATCTGTAACTCATGAGACCTTTGTTGGTATTAGGGTAGTTGGGGTGGGGATTATATGTATTTATAGATTAGATAGATAGTTAGATAGATAGATAGACAGACAGACAGACAGACAGACAGACAGACAGACAGACAGATAGATAGATAGATAGGTAGATAGATAGATAGAAGACACAGAGTGAGTTGAAGATAAGGGGGTGATATCTGGAGAATAAAATTAAGGGGTGAGAGAGGATTATAGGGGGGAAGGAGAAAGGGAGAGGTAGAATGGGGTCAATTATCTCACATGAAACAGACAAGAAAAGGCTTTTACCTTGGAGGAGAAACGGGAACAATTAGAGGGAATGAGTGAATCTTATTCTCATCAGTTTTGGCTTAAGGAGGGAATAACATACACATTCAATTGGGTATGGAAACCTCTTACCCTTCAGGAAAATAGGGGGGAAAGGGGACAAGAGAGCAGGGGGATGATAGAGGGTTGAGCAGATTGGGGGAGGGAGTAATCAGAAGCAAACACTTTTGAGGAGAGACAGTGTCAAAAGAGAGAATATAATAAATGGGGGAGCAAGATAGGATGAAGGGAAGTATACTTAGTTTTTCACATCATGACTACTGTGGAAGGGTTTGCATGACTACACATGTATAACCTGTATCGAGTTACTTGCCTTTTCAATGAGGGTGGGTGGGGAGGGAGGAAGGAAGAAAATTTGGAACCCAAAGTTTTAAAAACAAAAGTTAAAAAAAAATTGTTTTCACATGCAACTGCAAAATAAGAAATACGGGAAATGGGGTACAGAATCCATCCTGCCCTATAGGAAAATAGAAGGGGAAGGGGATAAGAGAAAGAGGGGAGAGATAGAAGGGAGGACAGATTAGGGGAAGTAGTATACAGAACGCATGCCATCTTCGGGTGGGGAGAGGGATGAGATAGGGAGAAAATATGGAACTCAAAATCTTGTGGAAGTGAATGTTGAAAACTAAAAAAAATAAATTAATTAAAAAATAATAAAAAATTTAAAAAAATCAAGTTGTGATTCTACTATTGATCAGGCCCATGAATGGCTGCTGTTCTTACAGTCTGACCTGGGTGAGATAAAGAGTACCTCTACATCTCAAGCTGATTCACAAAACAGCAAAAATTCTCTGTTATATAGTATGGCTTTCTGGAAGAAGGATAAATTCAAGGAGTAATTTAGGCAACAGAAAAATATGTATTCATACACTTATGTTATCCCTTTGATAATTAACATACACACACATGCAAAATAAACTTACCCTTTATGATAAATTCTCCACTTGATTTTCTCCTAACACCCCATCTACTAAGTTTTGAAACAATAATTTTCAGGACTTTAGATGCTATAAGGATAACTGTAGAATGGGTTAACATCTCTATTTACCTTTACCTTCAATCACACATATACCCTTCGACTGTGCCAGTAATTTGGTGGCACATTTGTTTGGGTCAGTGACAAATAGGATATTGTTGAAAAGGCAAATAGGAAAAAAAAAAGGCATGCTAAGCTTAGCATAATCACAAATCATTGGCTATTTCAATCCAAACAGTTTTATTTGTCTTTTCCACAATTTGGATTTTTTAAGAACTACCATTTTCTAGGAATTTATGGCTTATACTTAAAAATTGTAAGCATAAAAGTATGAGAAATCTCTCAAATCCTGGTCTTCACAATTCAATACAAGCTTTGAGAGAGAGAGAGACAGAGAGAGAATGTAGTGACAAAGTTTGAATTTCTCCATGATCCCTTAAATATACCTGTTTTTCCACTTCCACTTGCCAGCTATATAACTTTGAAAAAGTCACTTACTCTCTCTGATACCAAGTTTCCTCACCTACAAAATGATACAGTTGAATGAAATGGCTTGTGAAATTCATTCCAACTTTGAATCTTTGATCCTTTTCAAAGACACAGTTTAGAATGATGAATCGAGCATTGGCATTGGAGTCAAGAAGACATGGGTGCTTGGGTTTCAATCATGGCCCAGAAACTAACTAGCTGTATTACTCTAGGCAGATCATTAAAATTTATCTGGTCCTCAGTTTCTTCATAGGTAAAAATGGACACAATATTGTTGTTAATATTCATAAGGTTGTTGCTAGGATCAAATGAAATAATTTGAAGTGCTACTGCGTAAATATGCACTAATATATACAGAAATAGGCAGTGAAAATAATTTCTTTTATGCCTTGCAATATTTTTTCAAGATCTTCAAAATGTACTCAACCAGAACACAATTTTTAATTATCAACTCATATATAATTATTGAAATTTAGTCATACTCATTTATTATTACTTACATGGCTAAAGGCTTGTGCATCAGGATAAGTATGTATCTAGATTCTCACAGAGCTATTTCACATACTCTATTATATGTTTTTTATAGTCTCAATGTAATCATAATTAGTTAAGAAAGCCTAGCAATACTTTAAAAATAATTGTGCAGGAATTAATGACTAAATAGAACAATTAACTTTTCATTAGCATTTGAGATAATAAACATTTAATGAGACTTTATAACATTCTTACATTATATTCCATCTTTGATTGCTCTTTCTATATCCACGTTTAGTTTTTTTGAGTATTTGCTTTCGGTAAGTCAAGAATTAACTGTAACATATTTCTTCCAGGGGGCAAAGCTTTCTTCATTTGGGGAGTGTGGAATGTTCAAGCCACTATAACCTTGAATAAAGCACTCAGATGCTGTCATAAGCAAGAAGGACTTGTTTCTGTAAAGAAAGAAAAGTGATTACTCTTTGGGCTGAAGAAGCTAATTCTATAAGGAAGGAGTTTTACCTAGTAATGCCACTTCAATCTTTAAATCAGGCTTAATTGTATTTACCCAAGATACTTAGAACAAAATGCTATGGGAATTACTTTATGGCTCTAAAAATTCAGCCCTGAATTATTTAACTGTACTTCACTTTGACCAGAAGGAACTACATGTGATCAAATAAAGTCAGAATTGACTCTATATTTATGACATTGGTATTCTATTCTTATTAGGGCTTGTGTTTCTGCTAGGCCATGAATTTGGAACATAGTAGAGGTAGCATATTTTGATTTATTTGTGTGTGTGTGTGTGTGTGTGTGTGTGTGTGTGTGCGCGTGCGCAGGATTCACTTATCTTTTTATGGGATAGGAGCTGGTTATGGTTATCTTCTGGAGTATAAGACCACTACTTCATAATATAGTTCTACTCTCAACATAGGATAGAAAGTAAAATATAGTAAGTCTAGGAAGATAAGAAAGAGAAAAGTTGTGAAGAATTTTCAAAGCTAAACATTTTGTATTTTATCCTAGGGGTAATATGTTGCTATTAGATTTTATTGAATATATGAATGACATGGTCAAATCATCCTTTAAGAAAAGACACTTCAGTACATTTGAGGCTGATGGGAATCAAAGAAGGAGGAGCAATTAATATGTCACTGCAATAGCACTGGCCAAAAATGATCAGAACCTGAACTAAAGTATCTGCAGTATTTGTAGAAAGAAATTTTTAGACATGAGAGATATTGTAAAAGGAAAAAAAATAATTTGACAACTAGTTATGAATTGTGTAAAAATCATGAAACTGGGAAACTGGAAGAACTGTGGCATCTTCAACATAAATAAGAGGAGTGAGTGAGTGTGTGTGTGTGTGTGTGTGTGTGTGTGTGTGTGTGTGTGCTGGGGAGGAAAAGATAATTATTTAGGGCATTTTGAGTTTGAGATGTTTCCAAGATCTGCTGTTTGAAATGTCAAAATGTCAATTGATGATGTGAGATTGAAGCTCATCAGAGAAATAAAGACTCAATAATTGGTTAGTGAATCATCTGCATAGAGATAATAATTAAACTCATGGGATCTAGAAAGATAGGGACAGAGAAACAGAGGCAAAAACAGAGAGATATAGAGAAAAATGGACAGACAGAGAGATAGAGAAACAAAGACAAAAGAAAGAAGAAGGCCCAAGACATAGTCTTGGGGAACACTCATAGCTAGGGGGTCATCCTAGGGATGATAATCAAACAAATAAAACTGAGGGGTACTGAGACAGTTAAGAGGAGAGAGCATAAAAAAGGTCATCACAAGAAAATGCAGATAGAAGAGATTATCCAGGGGAGATCATAGTCATTAAGTTTTAAGAAATATGAGAAGTGATAAAAGAAAATCAAATCTGGTAATTAAGGAATGACTGGTAACTTTGCAGAGAATAGTTTCAGTTAAGTGATAAAGTCACCTAGCATTCCCATTTTCAGAAAAGTCCAAACATTGCCTACACACTAAAAAGCAGCACTACTTTTATAGATCAATTCATATTTCCCATGACCTTACCTGGGGCTTATCTGATGTGGTCCTTTATGAACATTCCATATCATATACATTTGTTTTTGCTTTTCGAGTAAGCAATGAGGTTAAGTGACTTGCCCAGGGCCACATAGCTAGTAAGTGTCAAGTTTCTGAGGCCAGATTTGAACTCAGGTCTTCCTGACTCCCAGGCTGAAGTTCTATCCACTACCCCACCTTGCTGCCCTACATATCATATCTTCTCTTGCTATTGAATAATAAGGATATTAAACTCTAATATTATAGTAATTGCTATAGTTAGAAAGCAGTGTTTGTTTTGGGGGCTTGAGTTTGTGGAGTTTAGCACTCTGTCCTGAAGATCTCCAGAAAACTCTATTACTCTTGAAATGCCCTAACTCCAGTGTGCTGCATGCACCTTCAGCATATTTGGTAAGCATGACACTTACAATGACATTTTTATACAATTATGTGGACAAATATATAACTACAGCAATGAAAATAAACACATCATGAAATGAAAGGAAAATAGTCCTTTCATAAGATCTGCTACATACCTAGAAATGTTATGAAATCATTCATATAGATTCATTATATACAAAAAATTCCTACATTTTCTACAAAACATTTAATTCTAGGACAAGTGATTCCTCAAGAAAAATACACTTTGATATTTTGTTTTGATTGTACTTATGATTTTCACATAATCACAGAAGAGCTTATTTTAAAAATGAGCGATTATGACATGAAATATGACTACATCAGTTGAAATGATGCTTTTCTTCATTTCTTGTTGATTACTGCTATTCTTCACACAGCTTAAAATACTGATTAAATTCTACCTCCTTCCTCCATGCCTTTGCAAATCTTTCCTATAACTAGAATGTTTTCCTTGCTTATGTCTGATTCTTTGAATCCCTAGTTTCCTTCGGACCTCAACTTAAGCACTACTTCCTATGGCGTAGTTATTAGTGCTATCTCCCTAAAATGATTTTTGTGATACAGTTGCAAGTAGTCCATGAATTTAATAGGTATCTAATGTGACACTTGAAGCATTTCAAAAAGGCAAGCAACTAGCACCAACTTCTGTGTCACCTTTCTTAAGCTTGCAGCAAAACAAGAGGTCTTTTTATTAATTAACCAACAAGGTACTATAATAAACAATTTGCCTGCCAGGTGGTGCTATGCTTAAGCCACTGACCCACAGATGTTGTCAAAATGTCTCTGAACTTAAACGCAAAAGATCTTTAGTGTACATACACAAGCTTCCCATTCCACCAAGTTACGTGGTTTCAAAGAACAGAAAAGAAAGACTTATTGGCCAGATTCTGAATTCCAGTCTATGGGTGGAAAATAAATATCCCATATAAATTTAATTTGTTTATCACAGTAAACATGCAATGGAAAAAACAAGTCCCAATGCTCTTCTATCAGATTGATAGTCTGTTCTAATGTCACCTCGAAGACCTAGTTTATCCTAAGAAGATAAGGTTGAAATATTTGTGTTTGTTATTTGTTAAACTCATAAATAGTAAAAGCAAATAGAATGTAAGCTCCTTGAGATCAGGGCTTGCTTTATATTTGGCTTTTATCTCTAGTATCTATCACATTTATGTCTGCCATATAATAGGCACATAATACATGTTCAGTGAATTGAATAGAATATAATTAAATTCAAATTATTACTGATGTAATGGCAACTTCTAGAAGGAACTGTCAGAAATGCAACTCAGGTCTTTCTACAAAAGAAACTTCAATGATTTTAGCTGTCAGTATCTTAATTTGTATACAGACTACTAAGTTTCTAACTGAAATTTATCATTTTATACTGCTGATATGCAATGAATACCTTTGGGGATTTCTATAAATATTCTTCCAATATCCTCATGCTTAGATTTTGTTTGACATGTAATATAGCACAAGAAAGCAGCCACTATTCTTATTTGACTATTTGTACTTTCAGTACCTGTTACTTCTGGAATGAGGTCATCTGTTTTGCTCTTACCTGCCTTCTAGACCAGAACATCAAAAGGTATCTGTTTGGATTGATAAGAAAATACATTTCTTTTCCTTAAAGACCTTTGTTTTATAGTTTGGGATTTATCTTTCTGTTTCCATCTCAATCAGAAGTGGAACAAAAATAAATCTAGGGTGGTAAAAATATTCTTTTTTTATAATGCCCTTAAGGAAAATATTTGTTTTAACTGATCTGTAGGTACAAAAGAGCTCAAAAACCATTCAAATCTTCAGATCTTCTTGTACCAAATCTTTTAGAAATAGTACAGGCTACCTACCTTTTAATGTAATAGCTTAGAAATCAAGATGAAGAAATGGCAAGAATGATTTTTT
The DNA here is from genome assembly GCF_900497805.2 of Vombatus ursinus. Lineage (NCBI taxonomy): Eukaryota > Metazoa > Chordata > Mammalia > Diprotodontia > Vombatidae > Vombatus > Vombatus ursinus. The sequence goes on from NW_020954585.1 coordinate 15,354,934, forward strand.
TTCACCTGGACATTAGATTTAGTCTACATATCATTTGGGATTTTAAAACAGTAAATGGAAAATATTAGCCATATATAAAGACAGTATTCATTAATCTTTCATACAACATCACAGAATCAAAGATTTTCAGCTGGAAGAGACTTTAGAAGTCATCTATTCCAATCCCTTCATTTGACAGCCAAGGAAACTGAGGTGGAGAGGCTTTAAGTGGCCTACACAAAGTCACAAAGTTAACAAACTACAGAGCTGGCCTTTCAACTCAGTTCCTTTGACTCCAAATTCAGTTCTATCTCCACTGCACCAGGGTGCTTCTTCCTCATTATTATCGTGATTATAATTTGACTTTCTTCATTATTCACCTTTTATGGATATGCAAAGTTTGTCACCTACTCAGTAATTCAAAACTTAATAATGCATTTGATCCAATTTTCCCCATGTCTCTGCATAATTGCCTTGCATAGGAGGCAATATGAATATCAAATGGAATAATAAGCAAATTAGAGAAACATGAGTGTTTGCTACTATTAGAAAACAAGTTTGAATTCAATAAAACTATCATTTCATCACTTTAAAGTTGGTGAAAATAGTATCAAAGGGAACAAATGAAAATAAGGTCATATGAATGGATAGTGTGTTACAATTTTTAAAGCTAAATTCTTTATCTTTGAGCTGCTACATTAGAAATGTGAAGTATGTGTTTTTTTAAAGCTATAGCACAGCTTTATCCAAATATAAGAAACAAATGTACACTTCACACTCTAATTCTTTACATTTGTAAAATGTCTTTCAAGAAAACACTTTTGTCTGAAGGAATAAAAGCAAAGTGAGAATGAAAGTTATGAGAATTTAAAGGTATATCCTACTTTGATACCAAAGAATAGTTTATTTGACTCCCTTCATAGTCCTTTGTAACCCAAATAGGTGTCTGATTTAATAAGGATGGAAAATGCTCATTAATATTAATGAAAGTTCGAGGGTAAAATAAATCACCAAACCTCTGCTCTATGAAACAACATGAAACAGAAATGTTACCAACCTCTGAGAGATATCAGGAAAATTGCAAAGTTATTAGTAAGAACAGTCCTGGGGCACTGAGAATGGAGAACTGTTGGCCACAATCTGAGATTGAGAATTTATTGTGAACAAAACCTGTGCCTGAATACCTCAAAAATAAACAGAAAGGAAAGCTGGCATGACCAGATAAAGAGTAATTTAACTGATCTCACTTCCTGAACAGAGTTAAATTCAGTATCAAAAAAAAAGATCTCTTGATATTCTACTCTGAATGTTAATAAGTCAACTATTATTTACATTTGACATACTTTCTTTTTCGTGGAAAGCAGAATAATCAATTACTGGGTGGGAGAGGGAATGTTCTTTATTTAAAATTATGTGCAAAATGGCTGGAGTCTTTAGTGTTTTCTTAAAAAATATCCTTCTTTTGATGTGGAAGTATTTCCTTCTTTCTGTAGCAACTTTGCAAATTTGGAAAGGCAATGACTGACTTTCCACCCTTCTTCCCTAGAAGTTTTTCCTTGACATTTTCCCTAGTTTTAGAGCTGTCCAAAAATGCATTGATCCTGCCAGGACAACTCTTTCTGTAAGTAGTTGAAGTGTGATGATTAATCAATCAGCAAGTATTTATCAAGTACATACTATATGCTGTGCATTGTCCTTCTCTCAGAGGTTACACATACAATGAAGGAATCAAGTTTGTCTCAAAGAGCTTGCTCCTGTTATGTTGTGTTTTCTTACTTTAATACTGTGAAGCTGTAATTTCATTGATGAGTATTCTTTTAAACTATTCTGAATACAGCCAATCTACAACATCAATTTCAATACAACGTTTGTCTTAGACTTGCCCCCTCCCTTTTTTTCTCAACAGAGGTACCACCCAATCACATGAGGCCTTCGTTTAGACTTCTTGAAATTCTGCAGATGCCAATTTAGAATGTTAGTTGGTGGCACAATGGAGCCTAGAGTCTGGAAGACCCAAATTCAAAACTGATCTCAGATACTTCCTCGATGTGTGACCCTGGGAAAGTCATTTAATTTCTATTTGCCACATTTTTCCCAATTGTAAAACAGCTATAATAACAGTACATACCTGATAGGATTGCTGTGAGGATTAAATGAGATCATTGTAAAAAGTGGCACATAGCAGGCACTATATACTTATTCCCTTTTTCCCTCTTTTCTAGTCATAAATATACCTGATGAGATTCTTTATCTTTATCTATATTCTACGTACTATTCACCTCCAAACATTGTTACCAGAATAAAATTGAAATTTTAAATAGTAAATCAAAAATCATTTATTAAACACTTACAGTGTATTAGGCACTATGCTAAGCATTGAATATGCCAAAAAGGCAAAAATGGTACCTGCTTCAAGAAACTTAGATTTAACTATGATCCTTCGTTACAGAAAGGAACTATGTAATTATCAAAAACATAGTGTAACTTCCCAAAGGCAATCCAGCTCTTTTTTTCCTATTTCATTCTGGCCACAGTTTATTATCTATCTGCAGTGTCTATACTAGATACGTGTTCTGATGTTCTATAGATTGTTCATTACATTGATCATTATAGTTTGGACAAGTACTGCATAAGAAAATAGAAAATGGCATTAAAAAATTCAAATGGGAAGGGTGACCATGGTAGATCACACAGATGGTAGACACACAGAGGAGGTCCATGCTAGAGGAGACATAATTTTGAGAACATTGATCACTTACCAAGATAATTGAAAGAAAGCTGATAGTGGGATAGGAAGAAGGAAGGGATACCAAATGCTTAAAAAAACCTAACTATATCTGAAAAAAAGAAGTTATTTTTAACAATATAGTAATTTCTGATTTCTATAAAAATCTTTATCAGAATAGACTGTGTAAATATGACACCCAATAATTCTTGTAGTTTGTGGGTTTTTATCCACTAAACTTCTAAGTCTCCACTGATTGTTTACCATCACTAACCAACCAGAACATTTGTTTAGTAAAAACAAAGTCATTTAGTCAAATAATGTAGTAAGAAAAGTAGCAACACATTTTCTTTCACAATCCTGGGGCATCTTCTGCTAAAAAAAATGCATAACATCACTGGGAAGATTAAAATATGACAATATCCACTGAAAGTCATGTACACAAAAAATCACAATGTATTCTTTACATATAGCCTAGGTACACATGAAGGGAACACATCAGGTTCATGTACTGAGTTATGTATACATAAAGAACAATACACCCATGGTAAACAATTGTAGTGATACGTAAGTAGGGAAGGGAAGTTTCCAGGATATATAAATACAGAGTCATACACAAAGGAAATACATAGGGCCAGGGAATATATGTAGAGAGATATGCAAATAGAGAAGTATGGCAGAATCACTCACAATACTCCTAAAATAGAACTGCTAATGTCTTCTGTTAATGGCATGAGAATGCTCCAACCAGCCTGCTCCCATCTCATCTCATTGCTTATCCCTGCTACTGCTCCTTAAGATCCATTTCCTCACTTGTAAACTCTGCTGGAAATAAAGTCTTTCCTAGATACTACTGTTACATATGTAGTCTCAAGCTTCTATCTTAGCTAAAATTCTTGGCTATTTCTTCATGACATAGCTCTTTTCATCTTAAATAAAGCCCACAGACTCTAGATCTTTTAGAAAAAGCAGAAAACATTTAGCCTAGGAAAATAAAACAAATAAAAGCAAAATAAGACAAAAGAAAACCTTTTCTGTCTTGCTCCCACAGAGTCTTGGCTAGAGAAACTTCTCATTTTTGCAGCAAGAGGTATTCTAAACCTAAGACACCAGTGATTTTAGAATGAAGTACAAGATGTTCTCTTTGTTTTTTTTTATTCGTCTTCCTGGTCCAGGACTTTGGGTCCCTCTGAAAGATACTTAGCCCTAATGTATAGTAAATATTTCATACACACACACAAAATATAAGATAGGTAAAGGTTATTAGCTTAAACTATAGTCTTAAGAGACTGAAAATTCTTATGTATGTAGAAAAAGGCATATTTATAAAGGGAAATGGGTCTATCTATCTATCTATCTACCTATCTATCTATCTATGTATCTATCTATCATCTGCAGTATAAGCTAGGTAAAGATTATTTTCCTAGTAATTACCAAATACCTCTAGGGTTCTTGGTTCCCCAGGTTTTGAATCCTAAGTCTATTCCATTTTCCTTTGTATAAGAGCAGTAGAAAATACCAGGAAATGAGACAAGCTAAGACTAGGAGTAGAGACATTGTTTCTCCTTAGTAATCTAATACATTCTTTTTTTTTTAACATGCAACTAAATCTAGCAAAAGTGCTAAAAATGACTTTGCCTTAAATCTTTACACACATATTAAGACAAGTCTTGGTAAAAGCATGAGAAGGGGGAAAAAATTGGCTTTTTAAAATACTATTCTATAGCTGAACATATTTTTTTACAGTTAGAGAATTGACTGAAAGCTACAAAGAATCAACAAAATCTCAATGTACTTATTATTGGTTGACTATTAAAATTGTTAAATTGATTCAATAGAGTTAAATATCACCATAAAACCTTTCCTCCAAAAATTTGTATCCATTCTTATGGCAAAATTTAGCAAGATTTTTTGAAAGATATTAACTGAAGAGATAACTTTATTTAACAACTCTCTAATATTAAGAAAGAAATAAAACAGGGAGGTATGTGGCTGCTAATAGCCAGGAATATGCTGGTAAATTATTAACTGGACTTCGCAAAGAGAAACAACAAAATTTTAAGTTTAATCTGCATCATTAACATTTTCACTACCACTTTATTAAGTCTAGACAGTCAACAAAATAAGAAATGAAGCCCTATTTGTGGCATTTGCTGAATTCCCAGGTATAATTTCTCTCAGTGAAAATTGAACAATCTATTCTCCTCAGTATAGTGGAGCTGGCTCTGGCACACCCTTACAACAGTGTCATCATCATAGAGAATTGTCCAAATAGAGTCCAAAGTTAAGATAAAATCCTGATAGATAGCAAAACTCTCTAGATGCTCCTATTTGTGAATGGCATTCTTCTTATTGAATCAAATTTTGGGACAATATTGAGTTTCCTAAATAAAATCTCTGCTGAAAAAAGTTTGACCTAACTATCTCAGGAGAAAATCAGAGTATGAAGAATTGTAGTTATCCAAAAATAAATAAAGTGTTAAATATTTGTGGAATTTTATTTAATTGAATAACATATTGGACTGTATTTTGGGTAAAATAGGAATCTAAGTAGTTATTACTTAGAAACCATTTGAATTCATGGATAAAAGGACCACAAAACAGTAAGCAAGTGACTAATTCCCAGATTTTATTTCATGATTTTCCAATTAGGATGTAATTCAATTACTGATTTTAGCATTTGAAAGTCAAATAACATTAAAGAAATGACTTAAAATTAAAAGATACAGCTTATGGTGATTAGACCATCTCTACCATATAAAATAAAATATGTGATAAAAAGTTGGGCCTTTCCTTTATTTTCTATTCATACTAAAGAGAGTAGAGACTATAGTATTTAAAAGTATACATTTTTCATTTCAAAATAAATTTAATACATATATTTAACATATTTTAGAAAATAATATGATATAATTTTAATTTTCTTTTCTCAAATGACATCAATTTTAATAAAAGTGCTAATTGATATTTATGTACTTGTTGCACAAATATTCTTAGAATAGACATTGGAAATACTGGAATAGATTTTTATTTTTTTCTTAAAGCAATTGTAATATAGGCTCTATCCTTTTTCTCACACCCTTGGATAAGTGGTTAAGAACAATTTACTGGCATTTGATTTCTAGGGGCATTTGCCAAACTGCAAAAGGCAACTAACTCATGTTGGATTGGTCAATTTTCCGCTGAGAGCATCAGACAATTTTCTCTATGTCGCTGATGTAATACTTGAAATAGACCTAATCTTGGAGTGAGCAAGGGCAGTAAAATATTGTTTCAAAATGGTGTTTCACCTTAGTGAATAACTGGATGATAAAGATTTTGTGAAGTTTAATGTTACCTCACATAAAAAACAACAGCCTATGAAGACCACTAGATGGCAAACATCAGGAGAGCTTTACTGTACAGAAAATAATTTTATTAAGATTTTTTTGTATTATTTATCTACTGATCACTTTATTTTGCTGTTAATCTTCTTTATACATATGAAAATCCTCTTTCTGACTTCTGTGAGTCAAGATGGCAGAGTAAACAATAAGTTGTTCTCACCCTCCCTTACTGACCTTGAAAAACCCAGAAAATATTGCCTCAGGAAAAATGCTGAAATAGTAGAGTCAGCAAAAAGACTAGATACAGCAGCCTTTTAGCTCATGAGGCTAGGGACATTAACGGTAAAGGTCCCTCTTGCTGTGCCTAAAGGAGACCAGTACAGGAAGGGAGCATCCCAGCAAGCCAGTGGCAAATCCCACCTCAGCAAACTTGCAACCAAACCCCTAGCCCCCAATACAAAAAGCCTGGGACAGTGCCCCCCTATGCTCCAGAAACAGAAATCAACTTTAAAAGCCAGAAAAAAATGCAAATAACATGAGCAAGAAGCAACATAGAAAAACAATGACCATAGAAAAGTATCTTGGTGACAGGGAAGATTAAAACACAAATTCAGCAGAGGATCACATTGTCAATATACCCACATCTGAAACCTCAGAGGGAAATATGAATGGGTCTCAAGCCCAAAAAGCCTTCTTAGAAGAGCTCAAGAGGGATTTAAAAATCAAATAAGAGAGGTAGAAGAAAAATTGGGAAAAGAAATGAAAGGTACGCAAGAGAGAGTCCATAACTTGGAAAGGGAAAGACAAAAATTAACTGTAGAAAACAAGTCCTTAAAAAGTAGAACTGGCCAAGTGGAAAAGGAGGTACAAAAGCTAACTGAAGAAAAGAATTCATTAAAAAATTAGAATTGGGCAATTGGAAGCTAATGACTCTATGAGACATCAAGAATCAGTAGAACAAAATCAAAAGAATGAAAAAAATAGAAAAAAAAATATAAAATTCCTCATTGGAAAAACAACTGACCTGAAAAATAGATCCAAGAGAGATAACTTAAGAATTATTGATCTACCTAAAAGCCATGATGAAAAAAAAAGCCAGGACAGCATCTTTCTGGAAATCATCAAGGAAACGTGCCCTGAGGCCCTAGAAACATAGGGTAAAATAGTCATTGAAAGAATACACTGATCACCTCCTGAAAGAGATCCCAAACTGAAAATGCCAAGGAATATTATAGCCAAATTCCAGAATTATCAGGTCAAGGAGAAAATCCAAATTCAGATATCATGGAACCAAGTTACGTAAGACCTTGCAGCTTCTTCATTAAAAGATTGGAGGGCTTGGAATATTATATTTCATAAGGCAAAGGAGCTTGGATTACAACCAAACATCAACTACCCAGAAAAATTGAGCATAATCTTTCAGGGGAGGAGATGGACAGCCAATGAAATAGGGAACTTCCAGACTTTCCTGATGAAAAGACCAGAGGTAAGTGGAATATTTGATCTTCAAAAACAAGACTGAAGAGAGGCATAAAAAGAAATGATGAGCAAACAGACTTCAGAAAAACTTAGAAAGACTTGTATGGACTGATGCTAAGTGAAGGGAGCAGAACCAGGAGAACATTGTACACAGTAACAGCCATGTTGTGTGATGACCAACTTTGATAGACTTAGCTCTTTTTAGCAATGAAAGATCCAAGACATCTCCAAAAGTCTCATGATAAAATGCTATCCACACCCAGAGAAAGAACTATAGAATTTGAAGGCAGATTGAAGCGTACTATTTGCTCTTTTTTTCCTTCTATTTTGCTTTGTTTCTTCTTTCTTGTGGTTCCGCCTATTGGTTTTAATTCTTCTTTACAACATGACTAATAGGAAAATATGTTGAATAGGAATTTATATGTAGAGCCTATATCAGATTGTATGCCATCTTGGGGAGGGAGATGAGAAGGGAGGAGGAGAAAATTTAAAACTCAAAAGCTTATGGAAGTGATCATTGAAAATTAAAAATAAATTAATTAATTTAAAAAAAAATAAAGAGGGGGTGGTTTCAGGAAAACCAAGGGAAGACTTATATGAACTGAAGCAAAGCAAAGCCAGAAGAACAGGGAGATCATTATACATAGTAATAACAATGTTGTAATGATGATCAACTGTGAAAGACTTGGCTACTCTGACCAATAAATGGTCTAAGACAATTCCAAAGGACTTGAGATTTAAAAAAAATGTTTTCCACCTCCAGATTGATAATTATTGAACTCTGAGTGAAAATTAAAATATAATTTCCTTTAAGAAAAAAAGAAAATCCTCTTTCCAGTATCTTCAGAACACAAATGCAACAACAGTTTCTGTTAAAAATTTCCTAATAAGTGAATAAATATGAAGCTCAAGGATAAAATGACCTACTTTGATTCCTGGAAACATCCTGATATATATTTCCATTGGGGAGGAAAAATTATTTCAACTTTTAAACCTTAACAAAATTGATACATTTCCACTAAAATATTCTTTCTTTTAAGCATGGGGACATATTTGATTTCTTTGTTGTTCTGGAGGATAAATCTGGAGCAATATAATCAAGTAACTTCTCTGTGATCAAATTTCATCTTTTGTAAGGACTGCTCTGTTGTCTTTGAATGTTTAGTTAAACATTCATGATGTAACTGTGAAATTAACGTTATCTTCTTATCACCATCTTTATCTTCTTGTTCTTCTTGTTGTTCTTGTGCTGCTTGTTTTTCCTCCTCCTCCTCCTCCTCCTCCTCCTTCTCTTCCTCCTCCTTCTCCTCCTCCTTCTTTCTTAATATTCAGGTACTCATGAATTTTTTTTTACTGTGGTATACTCTGGATCTAAACCTAATGTCTTGTCAAATAAAGAATTTTTTAGGTATATTATATGTAGAGTTATGGTACATTATTTAGTTTAACTCCTTGTCAATCTGTCCCAATGATCTTCTTTCCTATTTGTTAAGTGGTAGTAAATAATTTGATCGTGATGGCTTTATAATAGATTTTGAATTTTGAGAAGAGATTGCCTTTGTTTGGTGAAAGTCCAGTTGAGAATAGGTAGCAAAATTGTACCCAGTGCTATATAACTTCCTCCAGCTCTATTAGGCGCCCTGTAAAGAGAATTGGATGAGTCAGATGGTGGGAATAATGAAGGACTGGTTTTGACAAATCATGATCAGTAAAAGGACAGAGTTTCAAGTGTTTTGAGACTAGAGGGCAATATGTAATTGAAATGGTCAACATTTGTTTCAAAATTAAGAAGAGGAGAAAATAATTTGAAAGAAAGATTTATAGATCTCCTGAGAAAGCAAAAAATGGTGGAGGGATAGAAAGTCATAATGAAATCAAAGGATTGGTTTAATGACAGGGTAAGGCATAGCAATTACAATGATAGAAAATTAGGACAAAATGAAGGAATTTCAGAAATCCTGATCAGAGAAGTATAACACTTGTAGATGATGGAGAAATCAATGGTGTCAGGGCAGCTAGGTGGTGCAGTGGATACAGCACCAGCCCTAAAGTCAGGAGAACCTGAGTTCAAATCTGGCCTCAGACACATAACACTTATTAGCTGTGTGACCCTAGGCAAGTCACTTAACCCCAATTGCCTAAAAAAAAAAAAGAAAGAAAGAAAGAAAAAAAAAGAAATCAATGGTGTCAACATTCCTATGTATGCTGGAGTTGGAGGAGAAGAATACTTAAAGGAATTTGAAGAGAATGAGGAATTAGGGGGCTAGGATATTTGAAGAAATATAAACATATGTAAGGAATGGAGTTTGGGTGGTAAGGAAAATTGAGTGATACATCAAACTCCTTGGGAAGGGGATGAGAGAATAACAAGAGACGCAGTAGATAACTGTCACCTAGATCAGATTTGGGTAATAAATTTGGATGCAGTGAATCTTAAAGAAGGAGAGGTTTCTGAGTTATGGCAATAGAGAAAGACTTCAAAGTGACAATGTAGAACATATAGTAATTCGGCAGCATTCCCCTCCAGAATCAGTATTTTGAGAGAGAAGGGGCAAAGAGTACTAGAAATGATGGCCTGGAATTCAATGTCATTTTGGGAAACAAGCTCTCACATCACTTGATTATCTAGGGAGTTATCAAATACAATCCTTCTTGTAATAAACCATTCTAGTTGCCTCTCTACCATGCTTTCCATACCTCCATGGATTGTAATTTTACATAGTTCCAGAACCCTTATGAATATTGTGCCTTTCCATCTGGTCTGCAGCTATATGTGATGTGATCCTACTCAGAAAGTGCCACCATATTAGAATGTAAACTCCTTGAGAGCAGATATGATTTCACTTATCTATTTGTACTCCTAGTGCTTGGAATATAGTAGGTGCTTAACATATGCATTTTATTCATTCATTCAATGTGAGATGATGGTAGGGGAAAAAAGGAAGTTAGGAGTTATTCAATGAAAGGAAGCTCCTTAATGTTGGAACAGGAATTCCATAAAGCATGATGAAATGACAAGGCAGAACAGGAATGGAACAAGAAAGGAGTCATGTTGAAGTGGTAGGGATAAGAAATGGAGAAGTGTTGAAGGATTAATCTTAGGCAGCCATAGTTTTAGTATCATCAGAATCGAGAGAATAAGACTGGGTAAGAGTTTAGTAAGTATAGGTGACAGATGAGTTTGCCTTAATGGGAACAGTTCAAATGAAGATAACAGATAATTAAATTATTCCCTGTTTCAGTTCCACTAAGATATGATAGCTCTTTAGTGATTATTGAAAAAGAATGTTAATCTTATATATTTTTCAGCATCTTATTGCAAACCTGTGAAAAACCGATCATATACAAAATCACGCAGAGCTCTTAAATAAATCCAGTAAGGTAAAAATATTACATGTGTCCTTTGCACTATGTAATAGAGTAAGATTGATATGACTAAAATATTAGCAAAGTCTTCAAAAAGATTAAATCATATTATCAATAAATCAAAATATATCATAATAATATGTATATACATATGTGTATAAGTATCTATCATAAGGATGATAATGAAAATGTAGATTTAAAAAAATAAGTCCTTAAAGGAATATATATATGAATAGTAATAGTAATATGAATATTACAATAGAAGGAAAATAGCAAATTGATCTCAAAAGAGGAAATTATAAAAATTATAATCCCTAAACAAGGAAAATATGCATTTTGAAAATTTAAGAAAAATGTAATTGAAAACAAAAATTTAGTTGATAAAGCAGAGCTTTTAAATGAATAATAAAAGTAAAAAAATTAGCTACTTTGATTTAAAGGAAGGGAAATTACATTAATATAATAAAAATGACAAAGGAGAATTCATAGTGGATGGAAAAGATAATACAGAAAATTAACAGAAACAAATATATGTAGTTATAATCCAACCAAACTTAGGACTGAAAAGTTTAGATAATCAATCAATCAATAAAAGATTTATTAATGATCAATTATGTGCCAACATTTACAGAAATGTAAAATATTGAAATCTCAAAAAATTAACAATAATCTATAAAGGCTAGGACAAATGATAACACAAAGCACAGATTATATAGATTATCTTAATTATATACAATTAAATTTTACAAATACTCACAAAAAATGAAACTAAAACAGGAAGACATGGATCAAAGAGTAAGAAAAAAATTATTCTTTTAATATTTATTAAAGTCTAGCATATAAAATTCCCAGGGACCAGAGAAAGACATGTAAAATTAAGTGTAATTCTCCAGTAAAAATAAAGAATTTCAAAGTTTTCACAAGAATTTAATCTCTCAACAACCATGTGAAAAATTGTTCAAAATTAATAAATATCTAGGCTGCATAAATGAAGACATTCCTGATGTATCAGGTTTTACTCATTAAGAGAAAGATAATAAATAAGAGAAAATAGTGAAGGGGTATTAGTGAATTAGGCAACCATGTTAATTTACTACGGTAGAGCTATGAATTGGTACAAATGTTATGTATTTTGGAATCATTTAAATAAAGGTTACCAAATTGTAAGGTTGACCCATTAGTAAAGTGATCTAGAGATTCAACCTTTGTCGCTATAAGATAAGGATTTATTGACAGCAAGGCATTTCATGTTCAATATTGTTTAAAATTTTAAAGTGAACCAGAATGCCCCAAATACCAAAAACAAAATATGTATTGAACAATTGGAGGATGATGCAGTGAAACATGGTAAAAAAAATGTAATAAAATATTTTCAAACTAAGAGGAATGACAAAAATATTTGCAAAAACTTCCATTGAGTTAAAATTTGTGTGAAATAATTAAAAGTAAAAAAAATATAAAAAAGTAATCACAGTGACTATATCAATGCATATAAATACATCAATATATATACATATATGTGTCTGTATATCTAAACATACACTTTTACTATATATGAATGTATGTGTATGTTTGCATTATGTTACCAACAGTAAAATGCTGCCAAACTTAGGTCAAATGTAAAAGATAATTCAATAGTACCCCCCCCCAAAGTGAGCATGAATTCTATTTATAACAATAAATGGTCATCTATAAAAATGCAAAATAAAACCTAATAATTAGAAGCAGGATCTTAGGTGGTTTCTTTTATTTGCTTTTGGTGAACTGTACTTTGTAGGGGAATTTTGGAGAAAATGTTTGTTATATCAAGATAATAAACAATTTCCAAGGTGAAATTCATCCTGAACCATGAAAAACCCACATCTACCTAGAAATGATTTGTAAACTTTTGATCTATTTCTTTGTAAGTTTTAATGAAACTTGCCCACAAAAGAAATATGGACTATTTCTCTTACATTTCTAGTTCATTCTAAAACTGCATAAACTACAATCCAAGAATATATATATATATATATATATAGATGTCATGAACAGTGGGAAATGTCCTTTTTCTTTTTCTTTTCTATATATCAATTCATCATCTCTAATCTAAAAGGTTAAACATTATGAGATTTTTTTGGCCAATTTTTAGGTACCATAAGTGTTGGATCTTTTGGAATTTTCTTTATATCATCCTACTTTTGTGCCTCTTCTCCTACCCTTAACAATGACAAATATCATTATTTTGTCTTACATCATTCAGTATGAATAACGGCCAACTAAGGCAAAGATCTTGGAAAATATGCATAGTGCTAAGTCCTATGCCAATCAAAATATATTTTTATAGCTGAAAATGTATTTTTCTAGCTTCACTTTAATGTTGCTAACTTCTTTGTATATTTATATTTATTAGACATGACTTTTGACAATACAAATGATTTTTCCCCTAACTCTGTTCATTGCTTCACAATTTTCTTTTAATATGCAGCCTACCAACATGTCTTTTTGTTTGTTTGCCCTCTTGATATTCCAATTAAGAGTGCACAAATCAGTGTTTTGTTTTTGGTTTTTAGTAACTTATAAATGCATATACCAGATCTGAAATCAAATCATAAAACTGTACAGCCACAAAGTTTTATGCATAAAGATTTTTTTGTTTGTTTCATTGCTTCAAGAAACACCAGCAACAGCAAACACATTAGACCATCTTTGCTTTCACCTGTTACTCTTTTTTAGACGTGTTCCACTTCTTTGCCAAGTATAGTTTATGGAATTACAGCTTACAAAAACAAGAACTCCAGCCTGACTTCAGAAGGAGGTGCTATTATCTATAAATAATGAGAAGGACATGTAATATAAAGGATAAAAACTCATGATGGAAGCTGAAGGAATGTAATAACATGGAATGAACAACTAATAAATAAATTTAGAAAAAAATTCGATGAAAGCATATTGTGATTAAATATGGCTGATCCTCAGTGCGCTTGTTTGTGTTGAAGAGTTTTGATATTTGGGGAATTTTTTGTTCAATTTACAAAGCACATGTATTAATGGAGAAAGGACTTGATTATGAGTATAAAATAATAATAATAATAACTCACATTGCCTCAACAGTTGTACGATACAAAATTGTACAGATAGAAAACAGGCTCAAAGAGGCTAAGTGACTTGCCCAGTCATATCCATGTCATGCCCATATTATCAGATATGAAAATACATCATGGTGCTTATTCCACCATTCTGTGATGCTATGGGTTCAAATCCTATTCTCATCACTTAATAGCTACTGAACACGGACTTTGTATAAGTTTTACTTTGTCCTCAATTTCTGCTCCTTTCAAATGTAGAGGTGTAGACTAGCTTATTTTTTCTAGTTCTAACATTAAATGATTTTGGTAATAAAAGCACTGAGAATTCGTACACTGTGAATTCCTCAAATTTATACTGTCATTTTTCATACTGTATTTTCTATAAAATGTATTTTATCTAAACAATGCATTTTATTTTTTTCTAAGCCTATAATTTCATTGGTGAAGGAAAATATGAAATAATATTTTATCAATGCATATTTGGAACTGTTCAGCTACTTAGAATCTTATGAGTTGCACAAGTGACTGAGAGGTTGTATGACTTTGCTAAGGATCATACAGCAAATACATGTCAGAGGCAAGCCAGGTCTCCTTGACTTTAAGACTATATCTCAATATACCATGCCCTTCTGTTTCTCACCTTATTGATAATAGTCACATAGTGCATGTTTGCTGACCTAAATTGAATTAATATATTTTCTGTACTTTCCACACAGAAGGCTCTACAAAGTGTGTGTTTATGTAAATGAAGTTCAACCTCTCTGGTAGGTATAAGTGAGCGTGTGTGCTTTAAGCAGGCAAAGATTCAGTAGATAAGACTGGTTCCCTGGTCACCATCTGAGTAGACTTGGCAGAAGTTCGTAGAATCACAGATTTAGAGCTGGAAGGTAAGATTCAGTAGATAAGACTGGTTCCCTGGTCACCATCTGAGTAGACTTGGCAGAAGTTCGTAGAATCACAGATTTAGAGCTGGAAGGTAACTTCGAGGACATCTAGCCCACCCCTTTATTTCAGAGGTTAAGTTACTTGTCCAAGGACACACAGACAAAAAATAGGCAAAGTAAATGGGCATTTAAATCCTTAACCTCTGATTCCAATGAGGAAAATTCTATAATTCCCAAGATGACTGGGCCCAGAATAAGAAATTTCTTTGCAGAAAGAAAAAATGCAAATCTTAATGAGGCCACATATGCCTACAATGAGGTCAATTATGTAAAAGTTTTATGAAGGAAAGACACAAGAAGAAGGAAGAATAGAGGCTTCTGATGGTATTTCTTATCTGTAGAAAAGAGGGATTAGAGTACCTCAGGGACAAGTGTAACCAAGAATACTGAGGTAAGTCAAGCCTGGAGCAGCACAAATACTACAAGTTCATTTCCAAACTACTTTAGTAATGAACTGAATCAAATATATTCAGGGTAATGTAGGCAAGGTCACATGTCATTTGTACTTATGTCACCTAACATTATAAATTAGTTTTGCTAAAATGCAAGAAAGTAATATTAGAAGAGGGAATAAAAATTAACATTAAGATAGGAGGTAGTTCCATGGTGGAGGGGGAATATATATTTTGTTGTTGTTCAGTTGTTTTAGTCATGTCTGACTCTTCATGAACCTTTTTGGGATTTTCTTGGCAAAGATACTGGAATGGTTTGCTGTTTTCTTCTTGAGCTCATTTTACAGATAAGGAAACTGAGGAAAATAAGTAAATGACTTAGCTAGTAAGTATCTGAGGTAAGATTTGAACTCAGGAAGATGAGTCTTTCTGACTCTGGGACCGCTACTGTACCTACTGCCCCACCTAGCTGCACACTGGGGGAATGGATAGGCAAAAAGCATTGTGGTATGCTTAAAAGAGGTAATGTTGCTGGGGTCTGAGTGCTAGCTTGAATTGTCACTGGTTGTGGAATTTGCATGTAAATAGGAAAGATATATTGTGTTACAAACCGTTATCTAGGAGTGCGTTATAATGTATTAATGATTTTATTGTGAAACAATTTTGTTTAGTCATGCTTGTTGCTTATTTTATTCTTTCATAATTTCCAAGTTTAAATTGTAGCATCATGCCAAAGGTAGAGTAAGAAGTATGGCTTAGTGGATAGAAGACCAGATTAGGAATTGGAAAGAGTAGAGTGAAGTGCTACATTAGCTATGTAAACAAAGATGAATTATGCAACCTCTTTGTGTCCTCAGTTTTGATGTGATGGGGAATGACAAGAGCCTCTAGGAATCATTGCAGGAGAACAGTTTCAAAAAGTGTTTTAGAAATATAAATTATTTGGAAATTTTATTTCTACTTTATATTTTCTTACTTCTCTCTTTCTTAGCTGTCTTCACAAGTACATTTTTATATATTTTTTTCTATCTTTTTTCACTTATTGGACTCTTTTCTTCCATTATTGAGCATCTCAGAAAAAAAATCATTCTGTTTTTGTGTGGAGGAACCAATTTAAAGCATGCCTGTCACTGAAAGTTTTTTTTATGAATAAAAATTTCTCAGGAAGGATTAAAAAGTAAAAAGGTGATCGAATGCTAGGTGAGAAAAGGAAGACTTTCTCTAAGAGATGTAGTGGGAAAATAGAGTAAAAAAAAACTGAAACAAAGACAAAAAAAACTGAAACAAAGAAAGATGTGGAAATTGGTGTGGAGCTTAGAGCAGGCCTAAACTTTGTAAGATGGTAAATAATTGTTACTCTATCACTAAATTATTGTCAATATGATTAATTTTGATATAGCATATTCATCAGTAAGGACAAACCTTGGCAAAAAATCAGACTAATTATTTCAGTCCTAGAAGCAAGCTGCATTTTTATTATAGTTACTCGCATTCCAAAAAAAAAAAAAAAGGAAAAAGGAAAGCTGTATTTCTAGATTCTAACTATGGTTCCACTTTGTCACCACTGAATATACAAATTAATGAAAATGAAAGACTAAATTCATAAAATGTTAAAATTAAATCATATCTATATATAACTATATCTGTGCTTAATTGTAGACTCCTAGGGGAGGAAGGAGGAAAAAGAACAAAGTAAAAAGTATACAGTAGAAAACAAAAGAAAACTTATGAGGAAGCAAAGAAAAGATGGACGGCTCTCAACACAGTGCATCGTATTTATTATATAGGTTTTCTTGAAATGGAAAATTTTTAGTATGTGTTTTGAATCCTTTCTTGTGTTCTGTTGTACACATGACATGTTTCTTTTTCTTTTCTTATTTTGTATTTAAATTTCAATATTTAAGTTGACAATATTTCTTTTTTCTCTATTGTTCATTTAAGCTTTAGTATTTAAAAGAAGGGAGAGTTTAAAAAAAAATTAAATCTTAAAGCCATTTTAGAGAATATGTAACTGAATCTCCTTCTACAGATTAGAAAACTGAGGCCATGAGAGAAATAGTGAATTGTCCAAAATCAAGCATGTGATAAGTAGCAAAGCCAGGACACTGACAGAAAATCTAAGATACTTTTCACTTTACCATGATAGACTGAGTTTCAGTTTTTGATAAAAAATGATGTGATTATTGTTTAATCACAAACACAGAGGTGAATCAAAGGAAGTAATAACTTCTTCAAATATAAGAGTTTTCTTTAATACTTGAAGCTCCCTCATTTCACCAGTTTTATTCCTTCTTTTATTAAAGCAGATGGTACTTCCTTCATATCTTAGTAGATGGTATCTGTGATTTGCTGTAATAGAAAAAATTCATCACTCTGTTCATCATCTTATTGTGATGCAATTCTTCAAATTTAGGGAGGTGAATTCTCAGATTGTTCTTGGGAACATACTCGAAGTAGTTCCTGCTTGATGAGACATACCAGGCTTTAGAACTTTGTAATCTATCCTCTTATAAAAAACACAGTGTGACCAAAACACCTGTAGTAAGGTATCAGAAGAGAACTTAAGTTGAGGCTTTATTATTCAAAATGTCATTTAAAAAATTCTAGTTAAGATGAACTAATGAAAGGGCACAGAAGAGCAGGTCTCTTTCACAAATACACTATCAATGATCTGCAAAGGTCACCAAACATGTATGTATGTATATATATCCTTTAAGTCTAAATCATGTATCCATTTTGTTCTTATGTTGGTATATAGTGTTAGTTGTTGGTCTATGCCTGGTTTTCTGCCATACTATTTTCTAGTTTTCCCAGCAGTTTTTGTCAAATAGTGAGTTCTTATCCCAGAAGCTGGAGTTTTGGGGTTTGTCAAACAGCAGATTACTATGTTTCATGAATCTAACCTATTCCACTGATCCACCACTCTATTTCTTAGCCAGTATCAAATAGTTTTGATAATTGTCACTTTATAATATAGTTTTAGGTCTGGTATGGCTAGGTCATTTACCTTTGCATTTTTTCCCATTAATTCTCTTGATATTCTTGACCTTTTGTTCTTCCAGCTGAATTTTGCAATTATTTTTCTAGCTCTATAAAATAATTTTTGGTAGTTTGATTGTTTTGGCACTGAATAAGTAAATTAATTTAGGTAGAATTGTAATTATCTATCATCTATTTGTATGCTTGTTCATTTATTTATGTTTATCTCTATTTGTTTTGTTTTCCCATGATAGAATGTAAACTATGCAAAGGTAGTTGTGGCTTTGTTTTTGTCTTTGTATCACCAGTAGATAACACAATGTTTGCTACACAGTAGTTACTTAATGCTTTTAAAATTGAATTTTTGGGGCTTGCTAAAGTCATGAATACTTCAATTATCTCTGAAACAGAAATTTCCTTTCTTTTGTCAGTCAAGCAATTCATTTAAGTAATAATCTTTAGGATTTTCTTTTCCTTTTGTAAAACATTTTTTCCAAGTTTGACTGAAGTTTAATAGTTGCATCATGCACTAGCCATAACTTTATTTGGCAAGAGACAGAGAAAATCTCAGCACATTTAAAGAGGTAGACTAAGAATATTAGGAGCACACCCTTGAGGATGACCATGTGAAGGGCCTTAAGGTGTGTCTGTATAAAATGAAAAAGAGTAACTGAAGTAATTATACTTTGAGATATCTTCTGAAATAATTATGGCTAAAATTATAAAATAAGTGTTCTCTTTCAGTATCTAGATACTTGAAGAAGAAAAAAATATTTTGACTTGGGTCTTGCTTGCTTCAATTTTCCACTTCACTTTGTGTAAACTGAAGCATAAATATTAAAGACATTTTATTCTATATTATAGAATGTTGGATGATACATGTAGCTGTCTATCATTCAAAAGCTTCTTTTGAAAAATGAAATCCTCTATAGAGAATTATACTTAAAAACCAAACGCTTTTTTCAGACTACAACTTTTATGTAGTCAGAGTCTTAGAAATTTTCAAGGAAAAGATTGCAAAGCAGAATTTTTCTTAGATTCCAATTTAATTTAACAAGTGTCTATTTTTTTATTATGTGCCAAACAGAGGGCTAGGTACTAGGAATATAAAGGCAAAGATGAAAAAAAAACAAGAAAATATAACTCTGAAATAGTAACATAATTCCAAAGTATAAGTTGATTTGAGAAATTATCAAAAAAATATAATTTAACTTCTGAAAGGAATTCTAAAACTAGGCAAAATTAATGCTATTTTGGCATTTTCTCTGAGTATACACCATGGTTGGAATGCTGTCTCCTTAACTCTGCCTATTGATCTCCCTGGCTTCCTTTGAGCCCCAACTAAAATCCCATCTTCTACAGAAAGTTTTTCTTATTCCCTCTTAATTCTAATTCCTTCCCTCTCTTATTTCTTTTCTGTTGTTCCTGTGTATAGCTTGTTTGCTCATATTTGCTTGTTTGTTGTGTTCCTCAGTAGATGGTGAGGACTTTGAGGGCAGGGATTGGCTTTTGCATTTTTTTTTTGCATCCCCAGTGCTAAGCACAGTGCTTGGCACAGAGTAGATTCTTAATATGACCATTGTGTAACTTACAGTATAACCATAACAAAATGAAATATCTTTAGATTGCAGGAGCAAAAAAGGGATTTGGCCTTCATATACTTTAAAATTTCTATACCTGAAGTAAAATGCATTAAAATTATGGAGTGAGCAATAAACTGATATTCTATCCTTTCTTTAATAAGATCACTATTTCATATTCTATATTGAAAATACTTTTAAAATTAACTTTTATCTATACATTAGTATATCATTTTAATTAATATACACTTAACATAATGTGTTGACTGAAAAAAAATTAGTGCTGCCAAAGACAGATTTCTATTTTCCCAGAATAAGTGGGGAGTTAACTTTGGACAATTAAATATAATGTTTAAGAGACAGTTTTCATATATGATACATATCAATTACCAGTTGTTAAAGAATTAGAATCCAATAATATAAACAGAACCTTAAAAGTACATAGAACATATTTAAATGTTTCTTCATGTAGAAGGAATTGTAGGATCTTTCCATCCTTAAGCATCAGTGTCATTAAGAGGAAGGGGTTAATAATTTCACAGCACTGTAGATGTATAGGATGTAATAAGTTAGACTAAGTCTATGTTACACCATCAGTAGCTGAGAGGAAATTCTGCTAACATTCATTTATATAAAGGCAAATTGATCAAAAGGGTATCTATGTGGTGCAGTAGATAGAATGCTGAATCTGGAGTCAGGAAGACATCTTCCCGAGTTCAAATCTGGTCTCAGAACACTTAATAGTTATGTGACCCTGGGCAAATAATTTACCCCCATTTGCCTTAGTTCCACATTTGTCAAATGAACTGGAGAAGGAAATGGCAAACCACTACAGTATCCTTGCCTAGATAACCCCAAACTGGGTCAAGAAGAGTTGGACACAACTAAGAAATGAACTAACAACAACATTGATCAAAAAGTCTTTATTGGTTTCATATATGTAGTGATCTCTTGATTGCTTGACCATGTCACTCCCTAAATCCCAACCAAACCTCTAGGATTAAATATAAAATCATCTCTTTGTCTTTTAAAGCCATTTATAACCTGGCCTTTTACCACCTTTCCATTCTCCTTATACTTTGTTCTCTCCCCTCCTACCCAGGTACTTGGCAATCTTTTATATTGGCTTCCTCTCATCATGGAACTTCTCCCTCCTCCAATCTGCCTCCTAGCTTCCCTTGCTTTCTTCAAGTCTCAGCTAAAGTTCTACCTTCTACAAGAAGTCTTTCCCAGTTATCCTTGATCTTAGTGACTTCTCTTGGAGACTTCCCTTGATTTATCCAGAGCATATCTTGTTTCTACATAATTAGGCACATGTTATCTCTCCCATTAGATTGTGAGCTTCTGGAGACTAGTCTCTTATTCTATCTTTTACTCTGCCAAACCTCCCTCCCACCTCCAACACACAAACATGTGTCCATGCACATATAAATATGTGTGAGGAATGTTAACATACCCTTATGTTTGTATTTATACTGCATACATAGATATAATTATATGCTATGTAAGTATTACATACAGAATAAATGAAAAATAAATTTATCTAGGGATAAAGAAACGTTTTGTAAAAGGTGATATTTTTGCTGTTGCTTAAAGGAGATATGTATTCTAGGAGGCATAAATGAGGAAGGAGCTCTTTCTAGGCAGGGAAGTTGGTTAATGTAAAAGCAGAGAAAGGAACAACAAAAAAAAAAGCAAGTCATGGGTGATGAACAGAGAGAAAGCCAATTTTGGTGGATGCTAAAGTTCCAAAAGGTAAGATGTGTAAAATAAGGGAAAAAAGATACTGGCAGGAAAATGGTATGGTGATTAGGATTTTTCATCAAGTCCTGTTTATCCCTTACATTATTACTGACTTATTGCCCAGATGGGTCTCCTGTTATCAAAGAATCTTAATTTTCTTTATCTTTCTGTCAGCTCTGAGCTCTAGCCAGAGACAGCACTTCTGCCAAAACACTGCAATTTTATGTCTATGCCTACTTCTTCTCTGAAGATTTTTCCTACCTCAGCTGATTTCTCAGAAATATATTCTGATAAGTACATTCAAATTAGTATATGAGTAGTTAACACATTTAGACTGTGTAAACATTTAAAACAAATAAAGATAAACAGACTTGATTCACCTATTAAGGACCCCACTTAGAGAAAAGAGAATTATCATCTTGAAATATGTAGTACAGCAATATTTCAGCCACATAGCTTTTGTCCTGATATCTCCTCCCCACCCCGCCACCATGAATGGGAGGCCCAAGAAGCCTTGTTCCTCGAGAAGTGTAACTTTTTATGACATCTGCCTGTCTCTGTTCTACATTCCCAGGTCCACATGGATTTTTATTTCCACTTTCTCTAGCAATATGTATTTTTTACTTGTCTCAACTAGAGCTAGGATTTCTTTCTTTGTTTATTCTGACTCACTGAACTGACTTTTCAAGATCTTCTAAAACGGTTCCTGTCAATCTTTATCTTAATATTATTGCTTTCTTCCTTTCTTATTTATTCAGTGGACTCATTTGCACCACAATTCATATGAGTATTTAACTCCTCAGTATATGGAACCACTTTTTTCTTGATTAGTTTGTGAAGGATCAAGCTCTTGACAAAAGATTGGGGATAATTTGTGAAGGGTTTTATAAGACAAACATAGAAGTTCATATTTTATCATATAAGTAATAGGGAGTCACTGGAGTTTGTTAAATATGAAAGTAACACATAAAGATTTTAATGCAATTTGGTTTTGAGATTTGAATGTATTCTGGGACCTGAAGTTCAAAGAGATATTCCCTTGCATCTATGAGAGGAATTTGAACTATTAAGATCTTTGGGGAGGGTTGCAAGGTTGGGGCTTGAGTCACATATGGGATTTTTTAAAAGAGCTTTGTATACACTGTAAGAGAGCAGAATAAGAGAAAGGAATGGGGAAATGGCATTCTCAGCCCCAACTTAACAAGCTGAAGTGAGAGACTTTGTACAACTGACAGAAGAAATGAAAAGGAGAACTGTAAGGAGAAGAGAACTGCAGCAGAGAAGGGGTAAATTAATTAGAATTATTGGACCTCCTTAGGCATCTTGAAACAAAAGAATCAGAGTAAAGTTACTAGGTATATTTAATTCTTCAAGGACTGAAGACTTTTTTTTTAAAAAGGAATGTGTTTTCCTGACTTTCCCCTTTCTGTCCTTGTTCATTAACTGACAACATATCATTTGTTTCCTTGTTTTACTTCTTCCACACACTTCCTTCTACATACTTCCTGTACCATAATGTTATATCAAATATTGAGAAGATAGGGGTTAGCTAGAGATACAGAAAAAAATAAAATTAGGGCTTAGAACTACAAACATCTGAATGTTAAAATTTTTCAAACTAGGGGCTCTGAGTTTATGGTACCGTAATAGTAACTTTTTATCTGATAAAAATTCTATAAAACAGCAGACAAGGGACTGTGAGGACCTAAGGGCCATCTTGCCAGGAGGCTAAAAATCAAGCTAAATGTTGTAGAGAAAGAAGATAAAAATGAAAGATCAGAGGGAGAAAAAAAAGATCATACTATAACCAACTCTCTCACCTCTCAGTGGCACCCCAAGGGAGGAGATAGGCAAGGTATTAGAATAATTCAGCTACATTCTTTTCAAAAAAGAAGAGGGAACAGAAATAATTTGTACTGACCAGCCAATTCTATACTCAAAAAACATTGCAGATACTTTATAAAATCACATTTTCAGTATAGAGGATGAATTGGACCTCAGAGACACTTAAGGCAAGGACACCTATTAAGAGGCCATTGCAATAGACCAAAGTGGAAGTGATGAGTGCCTGAGCTAAAGTGGTAGCTATTTGAAAAGAGGGAAACCATCAGTTATGAGAGATGTTGTGGAAGTAGAAAGTCAAGCTTTGGCAACTACTTTGATATATGGAATGAGGAAAAGTAAAGTATCCAAAACAATGACCTGGTTATTAAAACCTTGGAGCATGGAAGAATGGCAGTGCCTGGGGGAAGAGGGAGTTTTATAGAAGAAACATTTTGGGGAGGAAAGTTAATGAGTTCTGTTTTGGACATTTGAAATGAATTTGAAATGACTATAGGACATCTATTTTAAAACATACAATAAACTGTTGGTGATGAAGCTCAGGAGAGATACTTAAGATGGACATGTGATCGGAATTATGTTGAAAGGAAAATTCTTCATTTGTGCTTTCACCCTGATTAACAAGGCAAAACTCAGGACAAAGAGAAATAAAGGAATTTTTTTATAAGTACCTCAAGTTAGCAACACATTGACAGGCAGATCACCGAAGATCAGCAATAGCTTCAAGGCAGGGACAGTTTTTATAGGTAACTTTTAGACAGTTCAGTTAGGTCCACCTAAGCAAAAGCGGTTAGGCCATTGCATCTCAGATACTCCTCAAGGTAGTAAGAATGTGACAATTTGCATGCGACCGTAGTGAC
The DNA here is from genome assembly GCF_900497805.2 of Vombatus ursinus. Taxonomy (NCBI): domain Eukaryota; kingdom Metazoa; phylum Chordata; class Mammalia; order Diprotodontia; family Vombatidae; genus Vombatus; species Vombatus ursinus. The sequence continues at coordinate 15,379,217 of NW_020954585.1, forward strand.
AAAAAGCAGGTGGTACAAAAACTACAGACTTGTCTTCTTACCCACCAGAGCCTCCCCACACACTGATTGATAAGTAGGGCTGTGAACTACAGGTAACTGAGTCAACATAACTTTCAACAATTATCTGTATAGATAGTATAATTAAAGTCCATTGATGCTGATGGGGAGAGAGAGAGAGAGAGAGAGAGAGAGAGAGAGAGAGAGAGAGAGAGAGAGAGAGAGAGAACCTAGAACAGTGCCTTCATTACACCAAGGGTTAAGAGCTATGATTATGGATGATGACTCAGCATGGAGACCAAAAAGGAACAGTTCAGACAATTAGAAGAAAGATCAAGAGAGAATATTATCATGAAAGCCCAGAGAAGAGACAGAGATATTCTGGCAATAAGGGCTTCTCACATCTTTATTTTGAGATAATATAGAATTATTTGATAAATGTAAGCCAAAAAACAAAGCAAAACAAAACAACAACAAAAATAGCTGAGCAACGGAGTACTGAAACATAGCTAAGTAAAAAGTTTGGCAATCATAATCTCCAGCAATGGTACAGTGCCAAGAGCAAGAGCAGTTAATAGTTCCATTGTACTCTGAACATTGACCAAATCACACCTGAATTGTGTTTAGTTCTCATCTCACATTAAAAACAGACATTAACAAAATGAAGCAATTAGACTCCTAAGCATTTTTTAATGTGAATTGCTAATAAGATGGTTTCCCTAAGCCTGTTAAGAGGAAGGTGACGGCAGTGGTGTTGGTATTAAAAACATATCACATAAAGAACAACTGAACGAATTCAATGTTTAGTCTGGTGATTAGTAGATTTAGGTAGGAGTTACCTTCAAGCACTTGCATGACTCTCAGGTGAAAGGGTGGGTAGGTTTATCCTGCTGGCCAGAGAGGGCAGAAGTAGTAACTATGGTTCAAAATTGTACAGATGCAGATTTTTAGCTATACCTAAGGACTAACTGGTAAAGTGAGTGAAGCAAAATTCCTTCATTCAGATTCATTAACATGAATGTGACTCCATCCATGAACTGTAAAACCTATCCCTTTTAAAGGACCCTGTGATGGCTGATGATATCTGCCTTCATTGCTTTTCTCCAAATGAGTTTTATTACATGAATTAACCCTGCATCTGAGGTAGCAGATAAGAACCTTTTGTGTGAACTCATAGCTTCTTTTCATTTGCAATCATTCTGACACCTCATTGTTTTGACTTTTGTGAATAGTCCTTGCAGGTAAACTGTTCTGTGAAATGACTCATAGTGAAAATGACTTTGGATCCTTTTTTCCAGTTGTAAAGATTGACAAATAACATTTCAGCAATGTAAAACATTAATCCTGGGCCTTTATTGTTAAGCTTTTTGCATTGAAAAGGGTAAATCTGATGACTGATGGCAGCAAACAATGGGAGCTTGAACACTGTTATTTCAAATATCTGATCCTTTTTACTCTAAAATTCCTATTGCATATTGAGTGCTTATAAGATATTATATCATAATGCATGGTTCTTTTAATAATTGCAACTCTTAGTACAGTCTATCTGTTAAAACATATGTTGTTTTTGCCTGTTATTGAATGAGATTAAAAAAAAACTCTTGCAAAGTTCAGTAAGCAAAAATGTTAAATTATGTAATATATATATATATATATATATGAAATACAAATGTTGAACAAGCAAGCCAAATTATAACAGTATATGAATTGTTAGGGGCATAATAAAATAATTACTTTTATTGCCTTATACAATAAATATTAAAACTTTTTATATCTTAAAAAACTTTCTATATGTAATACAGCCTCTTTTTTGCCGAAATCACTTCTACATGTTTTGACATTGAATTTGTAAGCTTTTTAAATATATTTTAAAATTCATCATATAAACAAACTTTTATATTAACAAAAAAACATTCATTTTTTTTTTTCAAATCTAGCCACGATACAGCCCATTTAGGTTTACAATGAGGTTTCAATTAGGTGAATTTTTAAGCATTTGAAGTAAATTTTTCTCTATTATTTATCTCTATTTCTTAACCTTTGATGATATGTGGCATGGTATTAGGTTATGTCACAGTATTGCATCTCCAGATTGAAATTTTAAAATTCTTGAACAATTTTATTTCTTAGTGGATCAATATATGTGTTAGAGTTTATTATTCCCTCAATGGGACCGAGCTTTCCAGGCCTACTGGAAATAAAAATCCGTATGACATTTCTTTTTCAGTGACTAATTTATAGTCAGATCGAGAAGTTCAGATCTTATAAGCTCATCAGGACTTTCTTTAATAACATTTTCTCTAATACCAAGCAGGTATAGTCTTAAATAAAATGTATGGTTTCAGAATGATCTTTTTGATGATCTCATGATTAAAGGAGAAAAAAGACCATATGGAAAAAGGAATAACTTATTTGGGGGTTGAGCATCTTTCTCTACTGAGTGAATTCTTTTATTGGTTCAGGGAGTCATTGGTTCCTCATTGGTGTAGTGGGATTTTCCTGTTGAATATTTAAGGATATTGACATGGAGAATAAAATCTCCAACCTGGTCAATTTCTTGAGCTCCACAAAAATTAGGGATAAGGGAAGAAAATGAGAATTCCAATAGAGATGAGAAATAGCTACCTACTCCAGAGGCAAGTAACTCTCTGGATCAACTTTCAGGGCAGGTGACGACTTCCTTCTCATTGGTATGGGAGGGCTTTTTTATCAACAAGGATATGGGAGGTTGTAGGACAAATAAAAGAGAAAAAACAATAACAACAACCTGATAAGTCACTAGAATAATCACTGATAAAGGCATAACAAAGAAGTTGGTGAAATTCTTAAAGAGATGGGTTAGGTGGACTAGCTTTATAATACTCCACCATGATCCTTATACCCTATGACCAGATCATGCTAGAAGCAATTAATCCTGTCTTCTGGAAGAAATCCCATCTGAGTGGCATGGAGCTTTAGCCGTGGGCATCTTCCACTATGCAAAAGCAAATCATCTGGCAAAATTTGAACAGGAAATCAAGGCAGCTGCAGCTGTTATCCCTACTAATGTCTATTTAATTAATGGCTAGATGAGATAATTTCCACTTCATAGGCAAGGGGTTTTATTGCTCCTGAAATATGGGGTTAAAGAAAAACTTGCAAACTAAACTAAGGAGATGCTCATTAATCTGTTGTGCAACATTTATATTGAGGCAATAAAGTATGTTTTGTTTCCCAGGTTTAAGACATCTCTAATGCCAAGACCTTAATTGGCAGTCTGGAGCTACCCAAACCCTGTATCAAGACTTAAAGCAACTCTGTGATGAATTCCCCTAGAAAAAAAGTAAAGGTTTTCCTAGGTTTGAACTTCAGGACTGTGAGGGGAATGGGGGCTATATCTGAGATATGGAAGCCTGGAAAAGTGAGAGTAAGGTGGGGGTGGGCTTGAAATGAGCAACCAGATAACCATCAAGCAAAGGGATCCCCAATTAATTCATAAAGACCTCTTGATTTCCATCTTGGCTTTTGGGAGGAGGGCAAATCATGAAAAGAAAGGCTGGGGGTTAAAAGAAGACCCTATTAGAATCACAGTTGTGGTGGTTAATCACAATGATTGTATCATGGGAATGAACATCATGAACTTTTGGGAGTTAACTTTTTTGGGTGAATGAGACAAATTCTATGTCTATTAATATGAGAAGGGACTTATGAAAACCCTTGGAGTTGCTCAAGTCATTTGGTATAGTTAACACCAAACAATATAAAAAGGAGTATATAATAGAAATTCTACTGCTCATGTCCAAAGAGTCATTAATACTCCAGCTGAAATCCTTAACAGTACCTGAGAAGGGTAAGAACTATTCCCTCTCTAATAATGGAAGCAAATGAAAACAAATTACTTCGTTATGCCAATGCTACTTAAAAGAATTTTGTGTTTCTGGATCATAGGGCATATGGTACCTCTTTAAGTGCAATGCTTTATAAAGAACTAACCGAAGACCTCATGCCTATTTTTATAGCCATTCTTTGCCAGTGTAATGGACCAGCCAGGGCAGTGATATCCTGAATTGTAGACAATATTGATATAATCAATATCATGCACATTGATTCAAGCAAAAGCCCAAGCAGTTAACACAGGCAGTGTTGAATGCCTTGTAAAGTGTGTAGCATTGCAGGAACTAGTAGAGCGCATAGTGACATAGGACATGTAGAGTGAGCAGCATTATAAATCAAAGTAGCCTCAGTAGCAGTGAAAGTCCCAGCAGGGTGCATAGTATTATGGTCAAAAGCATAGGCCATCCCATTTTACCCTTTTGTATACTATATTTGTTTTCATTTTATTATTTTTTTCTTTTAGGCAGTTGGGGTTAAGTGACTTGCCCAGGGTCACACAGCTAGTAAGTGTCAAGTGTTTGGTCTGAGGTCAGATTTGAACTCAGGTCCTCCTGACGTCAGGGCCTGTGCTCTATCCACTGCGCCACCTAGCTGCCCCCCTTTTGTTTACTATAATTTGAAACTCATAAGGTCCTTCCATCTTACTGCTACTATGGTACCTAGTGATCAACCCATAAATTCCCAAGAATGAAGGAGTACAGTAATTCAGACTAATACAGAAATACACTACTGATATCCTCAAATATACTCTTACCCTCATCAAAATAATAATGATAATAATAGCTTACTTTCACATAGTACTTACTATATTCTAGGCACCTTGCTAAATGCTTTACAATTATTATATAATTTGATGCCCACAATGATCCAAGGAGTTGGGTGTTATTAATATCACTGTTTTACAACAGAGGAAATTGAGGTTAAGTAATTTGCCCAGGGCCACATAGTTAGTAAAGAGTCTGAGGCCACATTTGAACTCAGTTCTTCTTGACTCCAGGCCCATCACTCTATCCACTGCATTAAGTAGCTGCCCTTACAGAAAGTAGGTTTATTGTGAGTAAGAATCATTCAATTTTTTGTACTTGTGTCCTTAGCACCTAGCACAGTATTTTTCAGTGAATAGTAGAAAGTGCTTAATAAATGCTTGTTGATTGATTAAATGACAGCTTCATTATCATGGCCCTAACTAATGGGATTGTGTGTCCCACATTCTAGATATTGTATTTGCAAAAAATTGGCAATATCCTAGGAAGAATATGTAAAAGAAAAGGAATCCATTGGAGGTTTTATGTATATAGACAAAGTTAACAAAGGGTCTCTTTAGATTTCAGCTGTAGTAATAATGATTCTTTGAACCTGGGCAAAAGATCTTGTCATATGAACTCACTTTTTTTTTTTCATAATAACTGCCTAAAGATCTCTGTGACTCTGTAGGTTGCTTACTCAGAGGTTAAAGAGATCAAAGGGGACTGCCATGATTGGCTTCATCAAAACCCTTATGTATGTTGAGACAGTGATGCCAGAAGGTTCTTGTGGCCATTTCTACATAATGATGTATAAAATACATTAAACTCAAAGGGGAATCCAAGAGAGACAAAGAGAAGGCAGAGGGGGATTTAAGGAGGGTAGAGTGAAGATGGGGACAGTCACAAAGAAACATCTCTTGAACACCTATTCCATAATTTAAAAACCAGCTTTCATCTTAAATTTTTCCTTTCTTATTCTTTCTACTTTCTGGATCTCACTGGTACCAGGCTCCTTGCCAATGATATTGCTTCTCTGACCTCTCTTTCCAGTACTAATGGCATGTTCATTCATACCCACTACTGAGCATGTTGCTCTTTCTTCCAATCTCCATACTCTTCCTCTACTGCTTTCAATGAGTAACATATCCTTTTTTGAGGTACATTCAATCCAATTGAATCACTCAATTAAGAATCTAGTAGCTGTCACCTATTGACTCCCTGGAATTTCTGCTTCCATCCTTGGTGACTGTGAGGATTGGTTTAAAGTCTTTCTTTCCACCTCATTTCTTGAACTTTTATTTGTAATTAGTTTCTTTCTTTGCTTTTTTCTTTCAGAGGGAATCAAGTTAAGTGACTTACCCAGGGTCATACAACTAGTAAGTGTCTGAGGCTGGATTTGAACTCAGGTCCTCTTGATTGTATAGCTGGTTCCTCTATCTGCTGAGTCACCTTGCTGCCTCTCTGCTTGTAATCTCAATCTGCACATTTGTATTCCCTCAAGTATTTTAATTAGTTCTTCTGCCTACTTAATTTTCATTACCATAGACAAGAGACAGAGCACTGGAACTGGAGGCAGGAAAATCTGAGTTCAAATCCCGTCTAAGACATTTGCTAGAGAACTGACCATGAGTGAACAATAACTTCTGTCTCAAGTTCTTTATCTGTAAATGGGACTAATAATAACACCTACTTCCCCAGGGTTGTTTCAGGTGCCAAATGAGGTAATACATTTTAAAAAAATTATTAACACAGTGCCTAGCACATAGTAGGCACTATATAAGTGCTTATTTCCCTTCTTTGCCTTCTTTTCTCTACTGTATCTCAGCTACACTCAGAGGTGATTATATCCTTGATCATCAGTTACAAGTGTTCTATTTCCATGCTCTTGAATTCTAAAATTTCTCTATCTGATCAAAATATTCTATCATTTGAACTTTTTCACTGATTTAGGACTGATTGGCCCTTAACACTTTTATTCATTCACAGTAAGATATCTAATCCCTCCATCCCTCAGTTCTTTTCCAGGCTATCATTCTTGTAGTGCCTGTGAGCTTCTTCCTTATATATCTCCACACCTGGAGGAATCAAGACAACTCTATATTATACTCTAGATTTAGTCTCTTACCCTACTTATCCTATTATTGATTTTGCCTTGCCAAATCCTGATCTTGGATTATTAATCTCATTATCTACTATGCTCAAAGACCTGGAAAAATTATAAAACTGTACTGTGTCCACTGCTAATATTTATTACCTATCTCAACTCGATCCTCAATACATTGAAATCTTTTTTATACCTTTTTAGTTAATTCATTCTTCCACTCACCACAGTGTCTATCCCAATTTTTTTCCTTCTCAACCTCCCCACCCCCAACATCTATCTACTTTTCTCACCTGAGGAGCTAGGTTCATGCTTCATTGCAAAAAAAAGAAAAAAAAAGAACCTGTTTGACAAGTTATTTTTTTCTTTCCTCATAGTCATCTTTCATCGCTTAGATATCATCTACCTCTATCTCCTTCAATCCTGTCTCATATGAAGAGGTGGATTTAATAATTGACAAGGTAAACCCTTCTATGTTCATCCTTGATCCCACTTCTCATCTTATCCAGCAAATTGTCTCCTCTCTCATAAACAAATTGAAGAGGTAGGGAAAGAGATACCTTTTAAAAGAAGACTTCTTAACTCAATAAATAATAGAAAGATTTATGCCATAATGTACAAATTTTACTACATAAAATGTTGAAAGTTTCTCTATTGATAAAATCAACGTAGTTAAAATTAGAAAGAAAACAGTTAATTGGGAAAGCATATACTGCCTTCTATAGTAGGACCAGTGGAGAATATAAGTGAATATATGGGCTGTGGGGGGAAAAGACATACATGAGACAATGACAACAAAAAACAAGCAATTTAATGGCATCCTGGAGTGACAGAATACAGACAAGAATAAAGACCAGAAATCCTTGTCTTCTCTTCTTGGGAAGGAACAATTCCAGAATTTTAATGATTTTGTTCATGTAGTGAGTAATCTCAAATCTTTGCAGTTCACATCAGATCTCCTGATATAAAGCAGTGACAATGAGCAATAGCAGAAGCAGGATCATCAGGGATACAATAGAGATAATAATAACTTTGCTACAGTCACTAATGCTCATCAATAGGCCCAGGTCATTTAGCTAAGAGATCACTACCATCTATCATGAATCCTGTCCTATTGCCAATGTTGATTCCACAAATCACCTTGCTCTTACCATCCGCTCAGTATTCTCTGGACCAAGGGATAACAAATATTTAACCATTTTGTGGAGTCTTCTAAGAGTATCCCCCATCTCTTCTTCCACAAGACTGCATTGCTTCATTTTTCCCCTTCACAAAGTTAGCAGCCTCAAAACAATGCCATCCCTTATTCCTCTAAACTCTTTCTGGAAGAGAGATGCTCAATGAACATTCAGCACTGTAATGTAAGCAATGTGTAGGGGTACTAGCATCTCAAATTTTAGTAAGTATAGAGCTATACTAGGCCTGAGTTTGCTGATGTCCCTGCCTATGTCCAAGCCTGAGTTTGCTGATGTTCATTCCTATGTCTACTCTACTGAGACCTGTCACTGTCCACCCTGCAACTCTTGGGATTTATACTGCTGTCTGCTAATTCTGGGGGCTGCTGCCAGTTGCCACTGGGCTCCATATCACTTCTCATTCTGCAGCACACTGTCACTGCAATCTCCTTCTCCCCACTCTAGTGGAACAAAGTGATTTCAAATGATATAACCCTCTTTCCATGCTAGGGTCAAACAATATTTGCTTGTGTCCCCTGAGTGATGACTTCCCCCTTCCCATTTCTGAGACCTGAATATAGGCCCAGAAGCTATCCTTACTCCTTGGTGCTGGGTTTTTAACACTGCCACCACAATGATGTCCACTGGGAACTGAGCAGTGCTCTACCTCAGTGATAGGACCAGGAGTTTCCTGATGCAGCTTCCCTGACTTCTATGAGATGACTTCCTCTTCACCTTCCCCTCCCCCAGGCAGGAGCTTCCCTGATGCAGCTTCTTGGTCTGGGGTATAAAAGGTCCCAGAAAGAGGTATTCGGCATATCTTAGACTTGTTGGGTGCTTGAGACTGTGCCAAAAGTATTCTCAGATGGAGAAAAAGGAAACTGCATTAATGAGTTAAGGGCCACTAAATCCTTGCTGTATATCTTTGCTTAGGTCAAAATGAACCTCTTCCTTTGTTAAATATTCAATGATTTGCAAGTGACTCATTTTGTCCCAACATTGAACATGAATTGAGAGGGGGTTATGTTTAGAGCCTAGACTACAACAACTCCCAGCCTCCTCCAGAATCTGCCTTCCCTATGACTGATTGAATATTGTTTTGGACACTGAAATTACTGGGGCCTGAGAATTTTATCTCTGTTCTGGGTGGAGGACTTATGTAGGATCCCTCTACAAAGACCCCTTGCCACACCTCATAATATGTCTCAGAAAGAGGGTTACAATTCACAGAAGTGAAGGCAGAAGCTTTCTTTCCATATAAACTATTTATATTAATGCAATACTTCTTCTGTCAGTCAATCAATTAAGGTGCATTTGGCATAGTTGTTGATATACCCATTTCCAAAAGTCTCTTGTCTCCTGGGAAAATCAACGTGTCTTTCAAGTACCTCCTCCAGGTTTTTGAGACAAAGATTCTCAACAAAGTCCATATAACTGAGTTTCTGATGGCCACCCAAATGCCACGTTATAAATCCCAAATTTCTTCAGCACAGTTCATAGGCTCCCAAATTCTAGGTTTCAGGAGGACAAATATTTACCATGTTTAGTCAGTCTGGAGCCTCAAATAAATACATACACATATACATATATGCATGTGTATATACACTTACCCCTACCCCCACACACCTCCAGAACCACACTCATACCCCCACACACCCCCACATACTCCTCAATCTCTATATATACAAATTCAAGAAACAGGGGGCAGCAAACTATGGCCCACATGCCAAATCTGACCTGCCACTTTTTTTTAATGGTTTGGGGGATGAGGAATTATGTTTACATAAAACATTATATCTGTATCTATATCTATTTAAAAAAAATTCTTAAACCATATAAACTAGGCAGCTATTTTCTAGACTTTTCTTCCTTGACTTTGCTTTTTCCATTCTACTTCTATGTGACTAGTCTAAGGGACTCTTATCTGTCTGGTTACTCTGGACAAAAATTTCAACTAGCAAAATAGTGACTAAACCCAGGTTGTATCAATTATATCAGGAAAATGTGGCATGTAAAAATGGATCAACCATAAACTTTGATTCCTTCAGGTGTGCCTGCCCTTTCCTCAATAGGAAATATGTGTCTCTGAGGCTCTGAACAAGCACTGAAATGTTCAGTTTAAGGTAGAAATTACTATCTCCCAATTATCTTGGAATGATGACAAGTAGGAACGATTCAACCATAGTAAAGGGGCCCAGGGCAGAAAGATAATTTAAAAAAAAAGATGTCATCTTTTCCTACATGAACTACATCATACTTTGAAACCTAAGTGAATCTATTCTTAACTTTCACATTTCAATGATGTATTATTTTCCCAATGGTGTAGGCATAATGAGCTCATATATGTGTGTAAGTAGGTTTTGTTGTTGTTATTTGTTATTGTTGTTGTTTTTCCTGTTTTTCTCCTTTTTGCAATAAACTACTTTTTCCCGCTCTAGGAATACTCACTATGATTTAACAAGAAAAACAAAACTCTATACCATGCTATAGCACCAGGTAGATTCCATGTTACCAAAATACACTGCCCTTTAAATGTAATCTAAGTGTATATTTCAGTGTTGGGCACATTGCAGTTATCTTTCTTCAATATTTCACTTTGGGACCCCTGAAAACTCTTCGTAACATAAAATTTATATTTTTGACAGTGTTATTTCAAAATTCTTGTCATTTCTAAGGAAGATGTAAGGTTTTTATTCCCAGTAATACATTTGTCTCAGGTGAACCTTGTCTTTGCTTGTGTCTTACATTCCCTATATTAATGCCTAACTTTCTACAAAACTGAGATATGCATAAACATATCCTAAGTAATAGATGCAATGAGTCAGAACCTTTTGCTTCAACTGATGTTTTGGCAACCTACTTTCTTTGATGCAGCTTACTCAGGAATTTCACTGATCTTGACAGAAATCCTATAATGGTCTTATATTTTATGTATCATCTCTTCTTAGTTTTTTTTTTTTGATGTTTTTTAATGGTGTGCTGGATCATCCTGAGTCTTATTCTGTGAATCTAAGAGAGATTCTGTAATGTTTTAAAAGACCTTAAAAAATTACTATTACGTTAATTTAGTTTTAACTAAGAGTTCGTCCTCTGATATATGGAAGATACCAAAAGCAATTCAAAGGAACTTTTATTCTTGCCAATATAGAGGGTCAATATAAGCAAAGAACTGGAAAGTACCATGGTATATTCAAGGATTCTTAGAAGAAAAAGGAACCTTCATAATCAGCCCAACACCATTACTTTTCATTGTGGAAAGTGATGCTTAGAAAGAGGAAATATACTATCCAAAGTAACACAGCAAGTTCATGGGAAAATTAGGATTTAAACTCAGATTTTCTGAGGCTGTTCTTTGTACTACACAGTTGTATTTAATTGGGTGTCTTGGTTTTCAGTGATGAGTGCAGAACAGAATACAGCAAATAAAAAAAAGCAATCAAAGGATTAGTATGAATGAGTGGCTAGATGAAGAGTAAAGGTGGTTGTAGGCTCAAATCCCAAATAATTAAATATGTGATCAAGAAAATCATTCAATTGCTCTTGGCACCACACTTAGCATAGTGCTTAACACACAGTAGGCACTGAATAAATGGTAGTTGACTAATTGACTGACTGAACCTGGCCAACGACCATCAATTCTGAGACAGCCATGTTTCAAAATATGGTCTCTACCTCATGAATTTGAGAGTACAAGAGTTCTGGAGGTGGATGTCCTGATTGTTGGGGTAGGAAAAGAGAGAAAAAAATTAGGGTGGGTGAGATAAATTCTGTAAAGAAGTGTTTTTGAAACATAAAACAAGAGTGGAGTACCTTTTCTAAAGGTGCTAGTTCTCACTCTAGGGGAGACTCTAGAAATGAGACATAGCTAAGCTTTCTATCTATGATCTATATTTAGTGATATAAGTCAGTCTATCTATCTCTCTCTCTCTCTCTCTATCTATCTATCTATCTATTTATCTATCTATCCATCTATCTATCTATCTAGTATTTCCCTTGTTTTACTCCAGGTCAGGATATGAGAAAATTAACCCATTCCCAGACCTGTTACACAACAGATTCATACTCAAGAAGAATACTCAGAATTTTTTTTTTAAGTCTAGAGTGAGTCAGAGGTCCTTTTGGAATGCCTCACACTTGGTCATGGATCACATGTTTAGAGAAAAAGAGGAGTTTAACATGACAATTCAAGATTGAGTCATCTCCACCAGTTATTACAAATGAATCCTTAGAGAGTCTGGACTTGCTTATCAATACAGATTATGTAAAAAATATAGATACTGTGTGATAAATGCACAAAATATATAAAATGTATTATTTATTGAATATTCAGCATGACATGGTATTGTGGCAAGTGAAGTTTGCTATCTTTCATAAACAAATAAATAACAAATTCTTTATATTCTGAATATTGAACTCAAAACATCTTTGAGATTACAAACTAATGAATTGTAGTACAACTAGAAATTATCAGAAATAAAATTGACAATAAATTTCTTTCACGAAATAATAACAGGAATGCTTGAAAGTCCTCAATATTGATTGGATATCCATTTTCCCACATAGAATTATACTTAATTTTCTTAGGTAGGCTATTATTGGTTATAATTCTAGCTCCTTTGCCTTCCAGAATATCTTATTCCAAGTTCTCTGTTATCTTAGGGTTGTAGCTGCTAAATCTTTTGTGATTGTGGCTCCATAGTATTTGAATTCTTTTATTATTATTATTATTATTAGTTATTATTATTGTTATTATTGGTAGCTGCTTGGGAGCTCTGAATTTCAAATATTCATAGGAATTTTCATTTTAAGATTTCTTTCAGGAGGTTATTGGTGGATTCTTTCAATTTTTCTTTGTCCTCTGTTCTAAAATGGTCTGGCATTTTTCCTTTACACTTTCTTGAAATATGACATCAAGGCTCTTTTTATTTTTTACCTTGGCTTTCAGATAATTCAATGATTCTTACATTATGTTTTCTCTATTTTCCAGGTCAGTTCTTTTTTTATCAGATATTTCATTTTCTTCTATTTTCTTTAGTTTTTATTTTTTTATATATCTCACAGAAAAACAGCTTCTACTTGACCAATTATAATTTTAATGAGTTATTTTCTCTAGTAAGATTTTGTACCTCTTTTACTATTTGGCCAATTCTAATTGTTAAAGACTTGTTTCCTTCAGTATTTGTTTTTGCTTCTTTTACCAAACTCTTAATTCTCCTTTCATATTTTTTTGCACATTCTCATTTCTTTTCCCAATTTTCTGTCTACTACATTTAAATGATTTTAGAATATTTTTTTTCCTTTTTATCTTTTTTTTTCTTTTTCTCTTCTAGGCATTCTTGTTGGGTTGTGTCCAAACTGTTGTGTTTTTTTTTAAGTCATTATATTCTTCTGAGTTTATGTCTTATGTTTCTCTGTCAGAAGCTTTTATGGTCTAGTTCTTTTATTTGTTTGCTAATTTTTCAAACCTATTTTTTTTTGTTATGGACTTTATGTTAAAGTTGAGCTCTGCTCAATTCTTGGCATGCCTAAACTTTTATGTCTCTCTGCTGCTTTCACAGCTCACTCTGGGAGCCTATTTTTTTAGTGATTCCATGGTGGTGTGATATGGGGAAAAGTTCTGGTGACTGCTCTCCTGGTTTGTGCTCTAGTCCTTACCCAGATGGGACTTCTGCTACTTTGTGACTGTAACTACATCTATCCACCCTGGAACTGCAAACTGGAATTGAGTACTGGGTGATAGAGCTACCAAAAGTCCCTGATCCTAGACCCAATGATAATACAGGGGATCCTAAGAATCTCTTTCTAACCAGATGTTCAATCCCTTTATCACTCTTGGGTGCTTCTGCCACTTCACAATCAATCACTGGTACCCCAACTTATAGGCAAAGTAACTTATTTGCCACACTCCTGATCAGCCCTCATGGCCTGCAGACCTCTATTTCAATCTTTCTAAACCATCCTTGGAAGGAGAAAATGACTTACTGTGACTTTTTGTTGCCTTTTCTACACAGAATTAATTTTTGATGTGCTTTTTAAGTCATTGCAGGCATGATGGAAGAACTAGGCAAAACTTCTGGCTTCACTTTTTCACCTTTATTTAATCCTCTACTTTAAAGAAATTCGAAAGATATTATTTTATCCATCTATATATAACTAAACATAAAAGGATAATGGCAGGATAGTGATTTGTCCAAAGACCATTTCTAGTTGTACTCAATAAATATGAGAAGAAAATGATGACAATGACCAGGGTGATGATGATGAGGATGATGATGATGATGATCAATATAATGATAATATTTCTATCTCAACTCTATGAAAAATAAGAAAAGATAAAAATATGACAGTAATAATCATAATAATAACAACATAAAACTCATTAGAATGAGATACAAATGAAGTTTTTGGGATACAGGATGATATGGTGGGGGAAAATGAATTTGAAGCCAATAGGCTTGATTTCAAATCCAGGCTCTTCCACTTATTAACTGTGTAACTTTGGGCAGGTTACTTCACCTCTCTGGGTCTCAGTTTCTTCATCTGTAAAATGAGAGATTGTACTTGATGACTTCTAAGCACCCTTCTAGCTTAAAATCTATAATCCTGTTATAATAATAATGACAGTGATTACAATAAGAGTACCTGATAATATTTTGACACTTTAAACCCTTGCAGTAGGTTGTACAAAGATTAATATGAATCAGTGTGTAGTAGAAGTAGAAAAAGAGAAGTCTTTAGGTACTAAAAGTGTTAATTTTAAACTTCAGCCCTCCTCAATACAGATTCATTCCTTACCATTTTCTTTCTGATGATTTCTCTACTTGAATTTTATGACAACTATTCTTTTACTCTGGAAAATACCATTTTATCACACACATACTCACACTCACACACACACACACACCCACATATATTTAATCTATTCCAGCTTTCTCTGTTCTCTAAATGTACTCTAATTCTCACTTTCCTTTGCACAAAATTGAGAAAAACCTGTATTAGTAAAACAAGTGACCTCTTTAGAAGTCCTAGTGTGAATATTACACGACTAAAGAAATAAATCACATTGAGGGGTAAGTGCATTAACATGCACACAATGTACTGATACCTAATCCAATTGTTTCTAGGGATTTCTTTCCTCAGTTCTCATATTCTGATGGAAAACTAATCTTGAAGCAAAAAAAAAAGTCCTTTTTTTTTTTTTTTGCTATATCTTCAGCAATTAACCACTAGCATTTTATTGAATAATTTGGTCATCATCATCAATTAATTAGCATATATTTAACAACTACCTACCATATGTGCCAGACACTGTGCTAGCTGCCAGAGATTGAGAGAGAGAGAGAGAGAGAGAGAGAGAGAGAGAAAGAGAGAGAGAGAGAGAATGAGAACCTGTAAAAAAACATACCTCCAGAGAGCTTTCATTCTATTTGGGGAGACAACATGTACATATATATAAGTATAAACAATGCCCACCTATCCTATATTTTATTAAGCATGGGGAGAAGTAGGGTTCAGTGGATAACACACTTTAAAGAGGGGAAAATATTTAGTTTCCCCACATACAGAAGAAATTTAGATCTAGTTTCTACCAGGTGCCACATGTAATATGGAAGCAAAAGGGATCCTCTAATAATGGGATTTTTCCCATTTCCTATTTTTCCCCAATTGCATACCAAGAAAATTTTTTGCATTCATTTTTACAAGATTTTGCATTCCAATTTTTTCTCCC
This sequence comes from Vombatus ursinus, assembly GCF_900497805.2. Classification (NCBI taxonomy): domain Eukaryota; kingdom Metazoa; phylum Chordata; class Mammalia; order Diprotodontia; family Vombatidae; genus Vombatus; species Vombatus ursinus. The sequence goes on from NW_020954585.1 coordinate 15,394,838, forward strand.
TCCCTTCCTTCCTCTCTTCTGAAAATGGTAGGCAGTTTGATACAGTTTATACATGTGCTATCATGCAAAACATGTTTTTGTATTCATCACAACTATGGAAGAATAAACAGATGAAAAGGAAAAACATCATGAGAAAGAATAATGTAAGTGAAAAAAATATGCTTCAATCTGAATTCATAGTCCATCAGTTCTTTATCTGGGTATGGATAGCATTTTCCTTTGTGAATCTTTTGTACTTGTCTTGGATCATCATATTGCTGAGAATAGCTGAGTCATTCATAGTTGATCATCAAACAGTGTTGCTTATAATGTGAACAATGTTCTCCTGGTTCTGCTCATTTCACTCAGCATCAGCTCATATAAGTCTTTCCAAGTTTGTTTGTTTGTTTGTTTTTTCTGCTCTGCCTGTTCATAATTTCTTATTGCACAATAGTATTCCATTACATTCATATACCACAGCTTGTTCACCCATTCCCCAATTGATGGGCATCCCCGCAATTTCCAGTTCTTTGCCACCACAAAAATATTTTTGCACATGTAGGTTCTTTTCCCCTTTTTTATGATCTTTTTTGGAATATATACCTAGTAGTGGCATTGCTGGATTAAAGGGTATGCACAAATTGATTGCCCTTTGGGCATAGTTCCAAATTGCTCTTCAGAATGCTTGGATCAATTCCACCAATAGTGGATTAGTGTCTCAATTATCCCACATCCTCTGAAGCATTTTTTATTTTCCTTTTTTGCCATATTAGCCAATCTGATAGATGTGAAGCGATATCTCAGAGTTGTTTTAATTTTCATTTCTCTAATCAGAAGTGATTTTAGAACCCTTCTTCCCATACCTATAGATATCTTTGATTTCTTCATCTGAAAACTGCCTGTTTATATCCTTTGACCATTTCTCAGTTGTGGAATGGCTTGTATTCTCATAAATTTGACTCAGTTCTCTATATGTTTGAGAAATGAAGCCATTATTAGAGACATTTGCTGTAAAGCTTGCTTCCCAGCTTTCTGCCTTCCTTCTAATCTTGGTTGCACTGATTTTGTTAGTACAAGAGCTTTTTTTAATTTATTTATTTTAATTATTTTATTTTTTATTTTTCAAAAAATTATATATTCTACATTTTTAGTGCTCTTTATCTCTTGTTTCATCATGAATTCTTCCCCTCCCCATAGATGTTAACAGGTAGACTATTCCTTGTTTTTGTAATTTGATTGCTTCACTGTCTATGGTACCTGTAAGCAAGAATCAGTTTCTTTCCTTATTTTTTTAATTAGGTCTATTTTGCTTTTACTTTGTCTTAAATCAGGACTGCTACTCTACTTTTTTTTTTTTACTTCAGCTGAACCATAATAAATTTTGCTCTAGCCCCTTACCCCCTTACCTTTACTCTATGTATATCTCTCTGCTTCAAGTGTGTTTCTTGCAGAATTCTGGTTTTTATTCCACTCTGCTATCTACTTTTGTTTTATGAGAGAGTTCATCTCATTCATATTTATAGTTATGATTACCACTTGTGTATTTCCCTCCATCATATTCTTCCTCCTGTTTGTCCTCTTTCTCCTTTCACCCTTTCCCTCCTCACCAGTATTTTGCTTCTACCAGCTCCCCTGATCTTCTCTCCCTTCTATTAGTCCCCACTTCCCACTTTACTTATTCTCCTCTCTTCCATCTTCCCTGTTGAGTAAGATAGATTTCTATATTCAATGGATTGTGATTATTATTCCTTCTTTACTGATGAGAGTAGAGTGATGTCCATCACCCACCCTCACATCTTCCTCTCCACTCTAATTGGTCTTTCTTGCCTTTTCTTATGAGACACTTTTCCCCATTCTATCTCTCCCTTCCTTGTGCAACCATTGTACTTCTTTTTCTCCTCCCCCATTTTTTATGTCATTCCTTCAAATACACTTAATACCCATACCCTCTGTCTATGTACATTTCTTCTATCTGTATTGCTACTGATACATTTTTTAAGAATTACAAGTATAATCTTTCCATGTAGGAAGATGGTTGAACTCTACTGAATCCCTTATGTTTTCTTTTCCTTTTTTACCTGCTTATGCTTCCTTTGGGTCATGACAGTGGAGGTCAATTTCTTGATTTAGTTCTGCTCTTCTCCTTATGAAAGCCTGAAACTCTTCTATTTCATTGAATTACCATTTTTCCCCTTGATGTATTATGTTTAGTTTTGCCAGATGAGTGATTCTTGATTGTAATCCTAGCTTCTTTGCCTTCCAGAATGTCATGTTCCATGACCTCCAATCCTTTAATGTTGCAGCTTCCAATTCCTGTGTGACCCTGGTTGTGACTCCCAAATATTAGAATTATTTCTTTCTGACCCCTTGTAGTATTTTTTCTTTTATCTGAGAGTTCTGAAATTTGGTTATAATGCTCCTTAGTGTTTTTATTTTGGGATCTTTTTCTTGAGGTAATGGATGAATTCTTTCAATGCCTATTTTACCATCTGGTTCCAGGACATCTGGGCAGTTTTCCTTGACAGTTTCCTGAAAGACGCTGTCTAACTCCTCTTTTTGATTATGACTTTTGAGGAGTTCAATGATTCTGACATTGTCTCTCCTGGATCTATTTTCTAGGTCATTCATCTTTCCCATGAGATATTTTATATTTTCTTCCATTTTTTCATTCTTTTGAATTTGATTGATTCTCAATGCTTTTTAGAGTCATTAGCCTCCACTTGCCCAATTATGGTTTTTAAGGTGTTGTTTTCCTTAATTAGATTTTCTATCTTCTTTTTCATTTGATCAGTTGCACTCTTTAAGGAGTTTCCCTGCCCCCCCCCCATGGATTTTTGCATCTCTTTTTCCATTTGGCGAATTCTACTTTTTAAGCAATTTTCTGATCTGTTGACTCTTATTGCATAATTTTCTTTCATCACTCTCATTTCTTTTCCTAACTTTTATTCTACCTCTCTTCTATGACTTTTAAGCTCCTTTTTGAGCTCTTCCATGATTTCTTTCTGGGCTTGAGACCACTTCCCATTTTTCTTTGAGATTATCTTCATAGGGTTTTTGACATTGGTGTCTTCTTCTGAGTTTGCGTCTCATCTTCCCTGTCACATAACAGCTTTTTATGATCAGATTCTTTTTTGTTGTTTTTTGCTTGTTTTTTTGCCTTTTTCCTTTCTTTTAAATTTGATCTCTGCTCACAGGGTGAAAAGGACATTGTCTGAGGCTCTTTTGCCAGTTGCTACAGGCCTTGGCTATTTACCTAGTTCTGTGCTGATGTTTCCCTGACACCCACAGTGATCCTTGTGTCTGGTGCTGCACTGAGGGGATGGGGTGGATGTTGGCTGGAGCTACTGGAGGCTGTAGGGACCTGGCAGCCTACTTGTTGTTGAGTTGAGGTCCTAGTGGTGGTGTCTGACATTTGCTGAGGTTGGTAGGCTGTTCTGCATTTCCTCAGGGCTGCACTGAAGTAATTGATGTTCAGGGCTCTAGAGCCTAACTACTTGCTTGGAGCTATGCTGAAGCATTGTTGGGCTGAGGGCTGCCTGTCTACTAAGGTCTCCCTGGAGGGTTGGTGTCTACCTGTTTGTCAGGGGCTGTGCTGAAGTACCTAGAGGTCCAGCGGCTAGAGGATGCCTGCCTGCCCAGGGCTGTGCTGCAGATGCCTGCCTTCCTGGGACTATATTGAACTAAGTGGTGGTTCTTGGAGCTGGAGTCTGCCAGCTCCCTTGGCTATGCTAAAGTACTTGGGAGAGTCCTGCTATTGGCCTTTGTCTGCTCCACCACACTGGGGCTCGAGATCTTTCATTGGTTTGCTAAGGTGGGGCTTGCTTCAGGCTTACTGGAATGCTTCCCATCCTGGACTGAGCTCCCCTTTCACCCAAGTGAGACAGACCTTTCTGGTGGCTCCTCTAAGTTTCCTGGGCTAAAAGATTGTTTCACCCCATCTTTTTCCTGGTTCTGCTCTTGCAGGATCTGTTTTGGGGCTCTATTTTATGGTTGTTTGGGGGTGAATATGGGAGGGTTACAGTGATTTACTGCTTACTCCTCTATCTTGGATGCTGGAATGCCTTAAGATTTTTGTTCCCATCTCTGAGTTCTTAACATGTTCAATGATGTGCACTTGAAACAGTCTGTTATTTAGTCTGTTATTCTCCTCATGGATGGTCAAACTTCCTGATGTGTCAGTGTCTAGCACACAGTTAAGTGCCATATAAATGTTGTGGTTGTTGTTGTCCTTGTTGTTGCTCTCAAAGTCTTTGCTTTCATCAGATGTATCCCGGCAGTGTATTTATCAATATGCTTAGAAATGTTAGAGGTGGGCCTGACTCAGATTGATAACCTAGAGGTTTAGATTTGGTATGGGAATGAAATAAGATACTTACAAGTAATCCAAGAGTCAACAAAAGGAAGTTCACTTAGCATATTCAACAAAAGTGCTGTAACTCTTCACTTGAGTACACCTGACCCCACTGACCTCCATATGGAAATGTTTGATCAATAAGGCAAGATGTGGTTATTCACATAGTCAAGTCTGAAGACCTCTAAGTCCATGCGGGTGGAACTTTTTATACCTGTAGATAACCAGTAAGCCACTTCAGTTGGCCACAGGGCACCAGGAAGCTACATCAAGAGAGGCTCAGTTTGAGTCATCTTATCGGGTCAACAATCAGCTAAGTGGTGCAGAGGAAAAAAATTACTGAGCCTGGAGATAGGTAGATATGAGTTCAAATCCTGTTTCAGACATTTGTTAATCAGTAAATAAGCATTTATTTAGTACTACTGTGTGTGTGATCCTGAAAAAAGCCATTTAACTTCTTTCCACCTCAGTTTCCTTATCTGCAAATAGGGTTAACAATTGTTGCTAACTCCCAGGATTATTGTGAGGACAAAATGAGATAATATTTATGAAGTGTTTTAAAAATCATAAATACAATATAAATGTGAAATATTAATGAAAATGAGAATAACAATAATAATTCCTGGAGGCAACTCTATTGCCTTTCAAAGGAAAAAAAATAATAGTCTAATCCATAAAACAAAAAGAAAGAACTCTACAATCCTGGAAGATAGTGGTCTTATCATATTTCTTATATTTAATTTTAGGAACTATGGTTGTTTTTGTTTTTGTTGTTGTTGTTGTTGTTCCTGCATGGGTATTTTTTTAATAAAATGGTGATATCATTGGTGATCATTAATATATCAATCATTCTTTATGCTCTCATTTTGAGATAAAAGTCAGTGTAAACAAAGCTCAAAGTGTATTACTGCTTATAGTCTTCAAACATGCAGTGTAAATTTATAGTACTTTTCACTCAACACATCAGGTATATGTATAAAACTTTTTAGTAGTATCTGTTTCCATCTTGGGCCAGTAAAATATATTTTTGCTCACTCCAGTATTCTCTCGACCTATATATTGAAGTCATCATTGAGTTCTTTCATGATCATGGAGTGACAAATGCTGGGTAGCATCATTAGCTTCTTGACACAATGTATGAGATGAGTCACAGTATGGCGTGGCACTCTACTGCAATACATTAACTTCTGTCATTGTTTCTATAACAAATTGCCTTCAGATGAGTAGAGTAAAATATGAAGTAATTTTTTTTCTCTGCCCTGGCCAGACAGAAAACAAGGTGAGGATGTTACTTGGTAATGCCATTTATTGCACTAGAGAAAATACTAAACAATAAATCAGAGAAGATGTTCTCCTACGCTCAAGGAATCAAATATCAGAGAAGATTCCTTGATAATTGATTTAATTTGTATAATACAATATGTAATAAAAGAAAATGAATTTTGATATGATTATTTTAATTATTGAATTCATTTTTTCCTCAGTGTTGGATTTTTCTTTATGTACCCTCCAAGAACTGAAAAAAAAATTAGAGTCACATTATTTGCACATGTATTCAAAATGAGTTTTATCATTATCTTTTTTTCCAGGTTTTGCATTTCTTGAAGTTTTAATGTCTGATTTATTGTTCTATTTTATTTTGCAGCCAGTAGAGATCTGAAAGGCTTAAATGATAACTTTAAAATCAGAAAATGAGCAGGCCTGAGATAAAAATCTAGTACAAATTGGCTAAAGCCCACGCACCACTTATGTAAGTGTATATTTAAATGAAACAGACAGTCCTAAGATTAGAAAACACTGAGAAGCTTAGCTTTGTGACATGGCTCCTTTTTTATTTTAAATGACTCCCTTAATAGAGGTAAAGTGGAGAAAAATAAGCTGCAAGAATTGCAGTTTATAAGATAACGGTTTCAACCTTAAAAATTTAGCAACAAAGGATCCCTAACCCAATAACAGACAATATATCATTAGAGCCCTGTAGGCTTTGATGTGGAAAGAATACCAGTGGTGGAGGAGGATAAGAAAGTAATGAAACTGTAACATATATGAAGGAAGAGTCAAACTTGGGCTCTGGGTAGAACTCTGTTCATATTCTGCCTACAATAACTATTAACAGTGTAAAGACAGGCAAGTCACTTAACTACCCTAACCTAGAGTTTTTTCATCAGCATCTTGCAGTGCCTACCCCAAAAGATAGTTACAGGGATTACATAAAGCATCAAGAACTCTTGATAGACATAAAAGCAGGAAAATGGGTGAATTTGGCCAAAAAAATATCTTTTTGGATATGTTGAGTTTGAGGTATTTAGGGAGACCAATTCATTCTAATCGAATACAGTCCAAACTGATTCAATTCAATAAGCATGTGTTAAGTACCTTCTTTGAGCTAAATGAGGGTTGGGGGTATGGACTTAGGAGTCATCTACATGAAGATGTTAATTGAATTTATGGGAGTTGATGAGCTGTTCATCCAAAGGGAGATAAAAGAGAAGACCCAGGGTAGTATCCTGGGTACATCCATGAATAGGAGTCAGAATATGAAAGATAATTCAGGAAAGGAGATTTAGAAGAAGTGGTCAGTTAAATAAAAGGAGTATCAAAAGAGTACATTTTTTTTAATCTTGTGTGTTTTAATCATTTCTTTTGCAGAAGAGTAAATAAATAAATGCCTTTGTACATGATGTTTACTATATTGTATGGATGAATGTAACCAAAGGCAAGTGAGAAGGAAGGTGTTCATCCCTATCTTTATACTCCAACTTCCTTTGGTTGGGTATCATGCTTTGAGAGTTTAGTGGGGCCTTGTTTAGGTGACCTAGATGTTTGAAATAAGGTATGAGAAGAGTTGAAGAATTAGGGGCAAAGAGTGGCAGATAAAAAGATTGATAGAAATGTTAAATAATTTTTAAATAAAATAGTTTTAAATGTTTAAAATACATTTTAAAAGTTTTAAATAAATAAAAGGTAAGTAAAAGCAATATTTAGAGTGTATGATTATTGTTCTAATCTGGTATCTCTCTCTGACAAGAATAGAGAGTTTATCATTGTGGCTGCTTCTCTGGCTCATCTTCAGGCATCAATGTATCTCTTAGAGAGAAATGTATGGATTCCAGAGATTCACAACTCCATGAGGCCCACAATTAGACAAATCCACAGGGATATATATATATAACCTTCATAAGCAACATAAAAATGGTACAAAAATGAAAAGGGCAAGTGTCATTACCTAATGTTTGGAAACCACTGCACTACATCACATTTGACTTTTCATGGTGCATTGTCTCTGGGCAGCCTGAGAGCAAGCCTAAAATGCATGGGGAGGTAATAGATACTGACTTGGTTGGAAAGAAGCTACAGAAAAACTGAGTGTACAACAGACAAACTTTGACTATTTCAAAATTATTTCTTAGGGCCAACATTAGATTAAGATTAATTTTCCTCTCTTTTCAGAAACAATAGCCACTTTACCTCTTTTGCTCTTGGAAGGTAATTTTGGCAGATTTGGGGAAAGGATGAAAAGGAAACTGCATTTTATCTTACCTCATTGGATTAAACTTAAAACCTAATAAAATGATTCTGGTTATACAAGATTATTTGCTTTGACTGAAATGATATTTTTGCTGTCTCATCAAAGTATTTCTTAAGACTGACATTATGGATTTTGAGCTAAAAGGGATCTCAGAGATCATTTAGCGCAACCTCATCATTTTACAGTTAAAGGAATAGCCTAGACAATAGAAAGCCCTTGACTTAGAGTTAGGATGATCTGAGATGAAAGTCAACCTCAGACAGTTACTAGCTCTGTGATTTAGGGTAGTTACTTTGTCACTTAACCTCTTTCAGAATCAGTTTCCTTATCTATAAAATGGGGATAATAAGCACCAACCTCACAGGGCTTTCGTGTGGATAAAATTAGATAGATTGATATAGATGTATAGCATGTATATAAGTAAAGTTCACAAAAATACATAGATATATATGTACATAATGTTGTGAATTTTAAGGTAATTTGAGCATGTATGTCACTTTAAGGTTTGCAAAGTACTTTATATATGTGCATATATACACACATATATGTGTGTATGTGTACGTATGTATGTATTTATGAATGTGTGTATATACACACACATTTATGTTAGCTGTCATGTAGTATAGGGAAATAGCTTACTTTATAGAACTGAATTGATGTGCTCTCTGAACTTGCACTTATTCTGATTAATAACTTAACAGTTTCTAAAAGCTCCCAAATGTGTTCAAAGTAGAAAAAAAAAGGTGAAATTCTATGATGGATGAGACCTACTGAATGTTAACATGCATGAAGTGCCCATTATGCGTTCAGCTCTGGGTGTACAGAAATGTATGCATAAAGCACCAACACTGTTTTCTATGAATTTAGAGTTTAGTGGGGAGGATAGGCTCATATATCAAAAGGTATAATAAAAGAGAAGATGATAGAAAAAGATAGATTTAGGAAAAGAGTAATGAAAGGGCCTTGTGAGATCACCTTGTTTATTTGGGTGTAGAATATCAACAAGGATGTAAGTTTAGATATAATACCATCCCCATCATGGTACACATGGTACACATATAAGTGTGGATACAGTCAACCCATACTCTATATGCACTCTAACCCCAACTTTAAATAAATGGAATTTATGGCAGCAAATGAACATGAGTGTCTTCACCTAAATTGCTTCAAAATATGCAGAATCCAAAAAAGTGGGGCTACTCAATTAACATATAGGCTGTCAATAAATGCTTTAATTTGTCCCTAATGTGATTTTGTTTCATTTTCCTTTGTTTTGATTGGTCTTTTAGTTGATTTGATCACATATATACTGTGAGATGACAAAAGGATACTTTTGAACTCATTTGGGTGTTGGGTGGTACATAGCCTCAGTGAAATAACTTCTGGAAAATATTTTTTCATATAAGTCATACAGAATAGATGAGCTGTCACATTTGTTTTAAGCCACAAAGAATATTTTAGATTATTTAAAAATCATTGGGAGTGATCTGCCCCCATCAGACCTATATCTGTACCAAAGCAAAATATCAAGAGAGATTTCGAGCACTTGGAAGCTTCCATTTGAGATTATTATTTATGAACTTGGTGCTCCTTTAAAGTGAGAACAAAGCAATTAAGCACAATTTTGAGCCTTTTAGGAGACAAAGAATACAGCCTGCTGCTTACTGTAATTTCAAAAGTGGATTCTTTCGTTCAAATTTACAGTTCCATTATGTGGAATTTTTCCTATCACTCAAAAGAATGTTAGGAAAGAGAATACATTTCTGTAGTTGAAAGGGAGAAATATGAGGTATTTTTTACTCTCAGACACCTTGATACATTAAGTTACATATTAGAAATAATTGTGAGAGCAATTTCTTCAAAATGCGGTACACAAAAGCCTCCACTGAAGTACTACCTCATCACAGACAGAACATGACCCTGGGGTCTTAAAGGCTATGCTGATAGAGAATGAGCTTTGGAGACATCTTAAAACTGAAAAAAGGCTTTTCTTGAACTAGTCTAGCTCATCACAAATACATTATCCTTTAGAGGTTTCTCCATAAAAACACATGAACTAGTTAAAAATCCAAAAGGACTGATCAATAATAGACTGGAACTAAATGGACTTCCAAAAACTGATCTGATCAAGTCTTATGCTTTCAAGCAGGTTATCTAAACCATCAAGATATGAATTTATTTTCTCCTTAAATAACTCCAGTCTTTCAGCAAGATTACTAACATAATGTTCCTTTGTAAATTTAGCTCCCCATCACCCCCAACTCTCTAATACCCTAAGATCCCTAATTTGCAACTGAGGAAAGAGAGGATCAGACATATTGTATAATTTACCCATCCTTACATAATTACTAAGGATGTGAGGAAGGATTTGAACTCAATTCATCCTGATTCTTAGTTTAGTACTCTTCTATTTTTCAAGGGAAGGAGGAAATCTGATCATGTCATATAGGGGACATATTGAGTTATCAACCTTAAAAACCTACCTCACATGGGTTTATATCTGGGAATGTTTTTTTCCTAAATATTTTATTAATGATCAAATAATCATATTTTATTTCATTATAAATGCAAATTGTTTGACCATGTTGATGATTAATAACATTGACATTGATTTACTTATTTTATTATGTGTTTATATGTATATATGTATAATATATAGCTATTTTACTTTTTAATGTCTGTTTGATGAAGATTTGATCATTATTACATTGCTAAATCAATTTTAAAGTTATAACTACTTAAGAAATATAGACTGGTATGCTTATTAATTATGGTGATTTGATGAATACAGAAAACATATGGAGGGTTTTTTAATATTAATAGTTGGTCCTAACTTTAAAGTAAGACTATAACAAGATTATTAAAAAATGTTCCTTTAAAAAAAAGTGTTGCTTTGAGTAAAGCTGATTTTTTTTTTTATACAGAAATTCAACAACTTTTCTTAGGATCAACTTTTATTGACATTTGTGCAAGGGCTATGAGATTGTTACTATGTCAGTCAAGGTGGGGGGGGGCTAGACCCAGAAACAGTACTTTTTTTTTTTTTGCCTAGAAGCTGGACTATAGAGTCCCCTAGGACAAAAATATAAACTATAGATTTCAGTGAAATAACTAGTGAGTGTATATTGACAACCAATTTAAGTAGAGATATAAGAAATTAGTCAATTATTTCATTAAGAAGCATTTATTAATTGCCTAAGTACCTACCATGTGCCAGGCTTTGGTTCATAGCCATTTGAAGTAGCCTCTAGGGACATACATTAAAAAATCCTTTTTCTCAGAGGAGATAAAATATAAACATATACAAAATATTGTATATTGTAATTACATAGGAATACAATCCTAGAAATTAGAGTGGGAGGCAAAGTTTTGTGAAGATGGTTCCAAGGCCTTGTCTTAAGAGAGTTACTCTACGAAGCAGAAGTGAGAGGGAAATGAATTCTAGCATGACAAATAGCTAGTGCAAAAGCATAGAAATAAGAGAAATATCATGTGTAAAGAAAAGAGAAAAAGCCAGTTTGGATAGATAGATAGATAGATAGATAGATAGATAGATAGATAGATAGATAGATAGATAGA